>NC_089764.1:2056313-2101313 GCF_040412425.1 Macrobrachium rosenbergii | reverse complement strand
AGCTGAATACATTATATGAGAATGTGTGCAAGGGAGAGAAAGGCAGTTTCCCGAAACATGAAAATGTGAAAGTATCTCGTTTAAGTTAAGAAGTTAAAACAAAAATAGTTTTGAAACAAAAATAGTATTAATCATTGCATTTTTAGTTTTCCTACGTCTAATCGTGTAACGTGAAATTGCGCAGTGCACAAATATATATATAAAATCAGAGGAAAAAAGGAAGTTGCAATTTCGTTAGTCTGATCATAATTCATAATTATTATGTAACTGTCAATGCATGATGAATATGCACATTAACGCATATTGCTTATCAAGATATTTACGTTTGGCCTTCTTGAAAAGTAAGTAACAAGTAATCATACTTCAATTACTGTTTGTAAATTTCCACTCACTAGTGCTCATGACAATCTTATCCCACATCTTAAACGGTAATTTTACTCTGTAACCCAGTTAATTATGGAATATAATTTATCTGGCTTTCAAAATTGATTTTACACTTCTTAATGAAGTCAGTAATTGAAAATTAAAAATACGTCAAGCTCCGGCGCATTAATTATTTATTTCCGGTTGCCTCAAAATAAGAAAATATTTACTAAATTACGCTGTCACCAAAAGACAAATTAGCTATTTATCACTTGCATTTGCAAATACCACACAAACTGTATGTTATCGAGAAAATGTTTCTCCATTTTGCATATTAAAATGATGAGAAATTTATAAACAGTTCTACTGTAGACGTGGCTATGAACTCATGCTTTCTTTCTTGCATTATTTATTATTATCCCTTGATATTCTTATTTATACATTTTAAACAGGTAGAATATCAACCGCCACGGTATTTGGCGGTTAGTATAGCCCAGCAACTCGGAGTACACAAAAACCCCGGCTATGGCCCTCCATAACTCTGGAAATTTTCAACCGACCGGGATGAAACTCTGGATTTAAAGGTTTCCCACTGTGGTCTCTAATCGTGCCAAATTTCATCAGCCGTTCCGGAGATCCAGATATTGAATTTTGACGTTCTAGGGATATGGTAGGGGGTGGGAGGAGGGGTGGGTGAGGATCCTAGCATACCTGTGGAGCAATAACGGTAAAACATACAGCCGTGAAACTTAGTATTCTGAAAGCTCTTATTCTGGAGGGGTGCCTTTCAGGGTTTGTTTTTCGAAATAATGAATTTTAAAGGTACAGTGGGCCATTCAAAAATAACCCCCAAAACTCAAATTTCCTGATGCTCAGGTACGGGCTGCTCACATCATTATAGACAGAGAAAAACTCGTAACCATTTGATATCCTTCACTACCAAGTTTTCCACACTGGTTTCTAGGGTAATTTTTTTTCCTGTAGAATCCATTTCTGCTTGGGACATGGACATTTTTGTACTGTGCATATTTAATGAGATATTTTGCATTTTTGCATAAATTAGGGGAAATTATGCTTAAAGAGTTTTGTGGTGTCATTTTGGTTGTTATTTGAGGTAAATAAATGGAAAGTTTGTCTTTTTCAGGTTTGATGATATTTACAGGATAATATTTGTGCATATTCATTGTTATTAATTAGCATAAATTATGCATATTTAAAGAAAATATTACCACGACTCAAACGAAAAGCGGTACCAGTAAATTTCTGTTCAATCTTATTTGATTTACCTTTCTGTACATAAGTTACTACATATTCCATCATAATTGATCATTAAACAAACAGATATAATAGTAATTTGAATTTGTTCAGTGTTAATTTACTCATATAATTGAAATAATATCAAAATATAAACATGCTTTGCAAAAGATTTGGAAATAACTGCGTATTTTGCATAAACTAAGAAACCTAAGAATATTAGCACCACAGCGAATATGTGAAAAATTTTATATGGTTAAATTTATCATATAATTATCTAGAAGTGGCTGAGTTTGCAAGCAAATAATTCTTACAGAAAATAAAAGATAAACATACATGCAAGTAAATAAAATGCACAAATGAAAGATTTTGCAATTCTTTACAAATACTTACTGTATGCTTATTCCAAATCAGCTGAGTCACTGCCTCCCTCTAACGCTTCTGAAACACTGCTAAAAAGAAAATCACTGTCACTCGATGATGATGATGATGATGATAATGAAGAAGAAATATCATGAGCAGATGCTGAGCGACTTTCATCAGATGATGGTGTGACGTCTTCCTTTTACTGTCTCTTCTTTGGAGATTGAAGCACTTACTTTTGTCTTTCAGTTTCAGAGTTCACATCATCAGCTTCCTCCCCAGACTTTGATATCCTGAGAGGCATCTTACACAAGCTTGGAGGGAACTGTGAGCAGGAAAACCAAACAGGGATAAGACCGTCATCAGATAGCTGCCAGCCATTGTCCTCGTATGGAGGATAATCAGTATCTTGCCTGAGACATTGCTTCCAGATATATGCTTGTAAATTAGAACGTTTTAGATGTTCATCTGAACTATGTTTTTCAGGAGGATATCCAAATCTGATTTCACCTTCTGTTGATCATACATTCTGATCCGGGTTTCTACATAATTTTCACCCTCTATTCCTGGATACATTACCGTCTGCATGAAGCTGAGCAGATTGTATCTTTGTTGAAGGGAGCTAGGAATAACTCCAGCTGATGACAGCAGTTAGTCTTGTTTTGCGCCACTAATTTCTTGAATGGCTTCACCTTTCCTACTCTGTACGGGTAGGAGGTTGTGTCACATCCTGTCAAGCAGTGATAAGCAGGCAAGACATCATACACTTCCTTCCCATAAGCTCTGCAAACAACAACTACGTCCACATATCGCTCTTTGTTTATTTTCATGTACCATTTCTCAGTGGGGCAACTTTGCTGAAAGCATATAGAAGTAAAACAAATGTGTCAGTATCTGTGGCAACAACCACAACAGGTCTCTCAGATAAACATGCATGCCGAACAACTCTTGTATCTGATTCGTGAGACTGCATTGTTCAATATGATTTACATCTTCAGTAGTGATCATCTAAGTGTTGTTTGATTCTGTAAATACAAGTGAAATGGCTAGCTTTGCTCTGAATGAGTCACTCTTGTAGTGATTAGCAAGAAAGCGTATCAGTGATGTTTTGTTTCCACCACTCTGCAGAAAGGTAGTCCAGTATTTGCCCTTTAGCATCGATTGTCCCTTTTCTGTGATCAAAATCTTTCTTCCTGCATGGCCTTGATTCTGTATTTCTCATAAGTGTCCATGACTATCACCAGTCTCGAAGGATTGAGCATCTTTGATGGTATGAAAAATCTAAGCAGACTTTGCATATTCCCCCCATGTGTCCTTTGGGGAAACAGACTGAACAATGGCCATTCCATCAGTTATCCATTCTCCTCTGAATGGGGCTTGTTCACCCACTGCCACCGCCTCTGTGATCATGTGGTCCTGCAGCACTGCCTTTGATCCTTGTCTTAGGTCTTTATCTTCTGTAGAAAGGGCTAATGGTACAGAGGTAGAGGGGTAGGTGGGAGCTTCCCTTGCACTTGTAGCTTTAGCTACTAGAATACCATAGGCCTGCTTCTTCTCTTTTTGTATATTAACAGCCTTTGGTGCTTTCTTGGGTTTTTCTAATCCAGTTTTTATCTTTGGTTTCTTTATAGGTTTGAAGAAACTGACAGGATCTTCTCCTGCTTTCTTCAGCCTTGCCTCTATAAACAAAGCAAAGGCTCCCAGTCACTAGCAGCAGACCAAACCTTCTGAGCCTTGTCATTCTTTGGAGATTGAGGGTTCACAGTCCATGCAATAGTATTATAAAGGCATGCCATGGGCCCAGTGGAGTCAAGCCTTGCAACCAGTTCTTCAGCTGTTATTGGCCATTTTTCGCAGGAATTTTTTTCTTTTCATTTTCGTCTTATCATGTTTGCAAATTTTTTTTGTCAGGTCGTCATCTCGAAGTCCAACATCTTTCAATGTTGCACAAGCATACGTGCAAGGATTTATAAAAGTTGGATGGACAACCAAATTTCTCCCTGCTTTGTAAAATGAAATTTTCTCCCCAAACCGGCCTTGTAACTTGCTTTTCAACATGTATGTGCAATTTATACAAGGTTCTTGCAATCCATTTTCAGTGGTCATATTTTCAATATCTTCTAGCAGATCTGTCATTAGGCAAGCTTCCTTGTCTTTGATAACTTTCCTCTCAACCAAAGCCAGAAATTCTTCAGTGACTTTATTCTTCAACAAATTTACCCTTTCCACATTTTCACCTTATCCAATATAGTTGTTTTGGTTTTGTAAGGGCTAGTAAATGAAAGGTAGCAGCTTCCATGGTGGTATACGTCAACAGCAAACACATCAAATGACTGCTCACTCAAAAGAAGCCTCTTCATACTTGTCACCAGATACATTTTTTCTAGTCATTTGATCATGTAGTTTCTTGAAGGACCTGTCTTCATAACATCGACCAAGACCACCTAGAACACAGGGCTTGTATCCTTACTTGTTTTGGTGTTGGAGATGAAACATATAAAATTAGTTTTTTGGACCACTCGCCCAGACATTCTCTTTTCTTCCAGCTTATCCTACTCTTCTAATACTGGTGAATCTGCATCTGTGACTTCAGTGTCCTCTTTGATCCCATACTCCTTTTGTTTCCTCTCTAAATGAGTCCTGAACATCAATCTGCATGATGAAAGAGCGTGAAAACTTCAACGAGTCGCACGTTTTATTCTCTCCAGTACACATGTAAATTCTTGATAAGGCTCATCACCACCAAGCACATCCACTTTGGCATAGAGAGCTGCTTTTTCTTCTGTTGTGATCAAGGCAGACGTTCTTTTCCTTGTCAACAATAATTTTTGCACAAAATATGCACTTGGTGCTTTCTGTAGAATGGCTAGACAACAATGCTGTGTTGCCATTGTTAATCACAAATCACTTGTAAAAAGAAAAGAAAAACTTACTTAAAAAATCTCATGCCTACTACTTTCTGCACTTCATCATATTCAGAAAAGACTGAACCTAAAATAATTTTATGTTTCTTATATAATTAGGATCAAACAAGTACAATAGGGACAAATTGTTAAGTTTTGATCGTGGTTTCTAAAAATATTAAAAATAAAATTAAACCAAAAGTATTTAAGCACATACATATCCAAAGGAGACCAGACACTTTCATCCACATATGTGCTATGAGATGACGGCAAACACGGTATTTAAATTACGAAATTGCGTAAAATATACAATTACCAACCCCAGTGCAAAAGATGTTTATACTTTGATATTTATTTATTACATGACTTCACTATACATGAACAAATACAAATCACTGTTTTATCTGACTATTTTATAATCAGTTGCGATGGAGTATGTAGTTATTTCTGTACAGAAAGGTAAATCAAATACGATTGAACACGAATTTACTGGTACCGCTTTTCGTTTGATCCGTAGTAATATTTTCTTTAAATATGCATAATTTATGCTTAATAATGATAATGAATATGAACAATTATTATCCTGTAAATATAATCAAACCTGAAAAAGACAAACTTTCCATTTATTTACCTCAAATAACCACCAAAATGCCACCACTACGCTCTTTAAGCATAATTTCCCCTAATTTATGCAAAAAATGCAAATTATCTCAATAAATATGCACAACACAAAAATGTTCCAAGCAGAATTGGATTCTACAGGAAAAATAACCCTAGAAACCAAAGAGAAAAGTTCGGTAGTGACGAATATAAAATGGTTACGAGTTTTTCCCTTTATTAAAAGAGAGCCCGTTTTCTTAATGTGTGTGAATAGCAAGTGGTGTTAGGAGAAGCTGGCTGACTTTCTCTCAGTTATCTATTAAGTATGTATCTATATCATACTAAAACCCCCTCACCTTCCATCTTCCCTCCCTTTCCCTCTGCCATCCCCTCCCCCCTTCCCTTTCCCCTCCTCCCCGAGCACAAGATCAAGTGTTAATTTAAACCTCCCCATCCCTTCCCCTTCCCTCCCCTCCTCCCTATCCCCCCTTCCCTTTCCTCCCCTCCCCGTCCCCTTCCCTCCCCAGCACATTATCAAGCGTTAATTTAGCTGTGTCCTCCTCTTCTTCCCTCTTCCATCCCCCTCGCCTCTCTCCTCATCCACTCCTCTCCCCTCCCCCTTCCCTTCCCCCCTCTCCTCCCTCTTCCCACCCCTCCCTTCTCTGTTCCATTCCCTTCCGCCTCCCATTCTCTTCCCACCCCTCCCCTTCTCTGTTCCATTCCCCTTCCCCTCCCATTCTCTTCCCCTCCACTCCCATTCCTTTCCCCTTCCCCTTCCGCCTCCCTCCCCTCCCCTCTCCTCCTCCCCTTCCCTCCTCCCCTTCCCTCTTCCATCTCCTTCCCACCCTTCCCCTTCTCTTTTCCATTTCCTCCCCTTCCCCCTCCTCGCCCTTCCTCCTCCCCTCCCACTCACCTTCCCTCTTTCCTCCCCCTCCCCTTACCCCTCTCATCCCCCTTCCTCTCCACTTTCCCTCTCTTTCCCCCCTCCCCCCTTCAATCCCATTCCCCATCCCCTCCCCTCCCTCCCCCTTCCACCTTCCTGCCCTTCCCCCCCTTCCCATTCACCCTTCGCCCTCCCCTATCTCTTCCCTCCCTCCCACCTCCTATTCCCCTTCCCCTCCCTTCCTCTTTCTATACTGATAAAGAAAAGATTCCTACTTCTACTTTTTGCTTTCATCATAATTTATCAGGTTGCGGAGTAAAGCCATAAGACCTGCCCCTTCCTTTGTATTCCCTGGCCTCCATATCTGCCTCTTGTGGCTGGGCTTTACTGCCCCTTCTATGATTTCATCACTCTTCTGCCTTTGTTATGATAAGTTTTGAAGATGATAACTTTTATTTCAAGCTCGATCTCTTCTGTTTTATTTACATATCATCTGAGAAATATTGGCAAAATATTGATGTGAGTAAGCCAGCACTGTGAAATGTGATCAAGTGCCATTGACAATATGTAGCATGTACTCGATATGCAATTGGGCTTCGACTCCTGGTTATGAAGGTCCCAGCAAAATGGGTTATGTTGAATACGGGAGAAATTCTTTGGTTGATACAATATGTGAGCTTTTCTATTTCATGATTTTGGTAATATGGTAGCATACGCGTTTCTATACTTTTATCACCTTATATACTGCAATTATGACAATAAGAACTACGAAATATAAAATTCAAAATAAATTTTTTCTTCCTATTTTTCCAATGTTAATTCGCGTTATCGATGATGATATCACGTAAGCCTTACGTACTTATTTTCCTTCTTGTAAAAAAATTGATTTTCATGAGCCAAAGGACGAAATACTGAGATATCTTTTTGCTTCTCTAACGTTTGTAAATACCTTGGTTTTCATTTTCGACATCTGTTGTGTCAACTTTAGAAATGTAGTTTGCTAAATGATAAAGTTACGATAGCAATATGGACATCTTGTTTATAATAAAATTGTAAATTCCTTGGAAATACAACGAAAATAGGCCTGCAACTAATGCATACAGAATTTAGCATAATACAAGTTATATAACTTCATAGTTACTACACGGAGAGTACCTAGTATTTTCTGCTGCATAACTTAAAACTTCTTTCGTAAACAGTGTGAAAGAGAGCATCTGATGAATATGTGATGAATGGGCCCAACGCAGCCAGTTGAGAACATCGTCTCAGGGGCCCTTTTATGCTTGACTACATGATGTTATATTTTTTGAAGAAACGCTGATTACTCACGCTCATCATCATCGCCTCCCACTTCTCTATCTAAACCCCAAATTGCAGCCGCCAACACTCGTGCTATCTAGGAGAGGCAGCTTATATACTGCTTAGGTCTACAGGGGCTATGATATGAAAACACCGATCATTCATCATCATTAAATCGGTCCTTGTTTTCCTTGCATGAGTACCATGTATGTTGTCCCTAACACTGCAGAGAGAGAGAGAGAGAGAGAGAGGGGGAGGGGGACTACGCTGCATTTAGTGTTATCACGATTTTGATATGTGTAAGTAAGAAATCTAATGATTCGCTGCTATTAACTTTGGCAAGATATTGAGAGAGGGAAAGTGGATAATATCATATTATGATTAGCTCTATGTAAATCGGGAGAAAGAAAAGCATTAAATGCAATTCCCATGATGCAATTAAGGCAGCCTTCCTTTTTACATATGCAAGGGAAGCTCGAATATTATAGACGTACGATGGGCTGATGATTAGTCTATATAAATCTTTTGCTCCATTCTTGTCGTGAATATAGAGCAGTTCTATGACTTCTCAAGTGGTGAATGTGATGAACAAGTTACCAATGACAGGACGAAAGGTAGAAAGCTAATGAAGAATGACATTTTTCAAGGGGAGAGAAAGTTTATAATGAATTGACAATGGAACTGAATTTCTAGTTGATTTAATTTGTGGTACTGGAATATGTCTAAAACTTCTTTCTTTCATTTTTTTTACTTTAATGTTGGCGATATATATATTATATTTCTCAATATAAAATATATACCATTTCAAAAATTAAAGTAATTAGAATATTATGATTTGCAAGTAGTCTTGAGTTTGTATTTTTAATACAACCTGAATTCTTGCAACAGAAAAGATTCATAAATAAAAACTTGATGCTATATCCCACCAAAAGAATGAATCTATATTCCAGCAGTTCCACAGATTTACGACTGAAACTTGTATGTCGACAGATGGCCCATTAAATATTCTTAAAATATACTGATACTTTTCGGCAGTGGACGCCAAATTTCTTCTTTTTGACACTTTATGAAACATCACAGGTATTTTTTTGTTCTTCACGAAAGAATGCTTTGTCGTTATGACGCGCAACCCGCATGTATGTCATTACTACCACAGGTGAGCAATCATTTATTCCCTTTGGTAAACGACGTGTGAAACGATAACATATACAAACCTAAAATTTCAGGAAGACCGATTGAACTGAGGAATTAGACGCTATTCATTCTGAACATAATACTGTCACTCCCGCAGTCATCAACGGAGTTTTAAATAACAACTAGAAAGAAAATATTTGAGGATCCTGAATAGTATGGAAAACATTGTCGTATTGAAAACCAGAAGCTTTTTGAATGTAAGTTTAACTACTCTCAGAACATACTTGGAAATTAAAATTTCTTCACCAGTTTTGAGCACAGTGCCTAACATATGAAACGATGTGCGTTACAATTGAAATTTCTGCAAGAATTACCATGTCACGAAGTCTTTAAATTTTGGATATATTATCTAAGCAAAATTCGGTTTTGTTATAGAAGAGTGAAAACATCGGAATGAATATTTATGGGACTTCTCCATCAAGAATCAGAAGCCCCAGGAATAGCGGGTAAGGGAAGAAACCAAATAATCATTGAAACAGTCACTGCAGAGTTTTGCAAGCCTTCTAGATTGAACCAGTGTGCCTGATGATGGTTCCTTCTCCATATTTTAAATGCATACCTAAACCTGCATTTTATATTCTGGCATATTTTCCATATTCTGCTATCCTTAATCCACTGACTACTTTGCGTAAGTCACGTTTTTCTTCCTCAACCCAGGACCCTTGTTTCTGTTGATTTATGAAGAAAACATTTTTTATACAAACCAAGACGTTCGATATCTTGTGATGTGAGAAATTTGCAATCACTGAGCATAAACGGATTTTACAAAGGCAAAAGGATTGTTCCAGAAGCAGTTTCTACGTAGCCAGCGTTTCGACTAGCGCGTCCTTCCTTTATTTGCATAATATTCAAAATCCCCAATTCTTTGAACTTTATGCAAGCTAATGAATTTCTGTTATTGCTAAAAAATTAATTTTTTTGTCTCATCTAATTTCAGTTTATCAGCATGATTTCCGTAAGGGAACTCTATTTTGGAAAAAGGGTATTTCATTTGGTTATTTTCCTTTTAGGATTGCGAAGCATTTTCAGTCGCATTCTTGATATCTTTGAACTATTTGACACAAATAAAGATTTCTTCCTTTCCTCTACTCTAAAATGTATTCGGCATAGTTCTATGCTCCCATTTAGTATTTCTGACCTATTTTACATAACAAGTTGTCACTGGCTAATAATTCAGCACATCATATTTCTTCTGCCCTCACGTTCTTGACTTTACACCTGTTCGCATTCAGTTTTCCATTGTTTTTCGTAATTTAAAATATATATTGCATGCAATGAAAGCTTATCTTGAAAGCTTGAAAATACCGATTTTAACATCTGGCGCTCAGTTACTATAAGGCGTTCTGAATGACTAATCTACATGTATGCATGACATATAATTATTATAATTTAATAATATGTGAAAAGTTTCCACTTATATTCAGCATTTCATTGAACTTGTGAGTTCAGCTTAGGTTCATGGGAAGTTCCATATCTCTTAGCATTTTACCCGACGTGGTTAGTGATTTAATGAATCTTTCTCCTATGCCTCTTATTATTTACGGTTTATATGCTACTTTATCAAGTGCGCATAGCCCATATCCACAAAAAAACAATTCTTCAGTTTTTTATTATTTCAGTAGGAAGAAATAATTGTATTGGTAATTATTTTCCAACCGATTTTCCACATGAATTACGTTGATTACTTTCCAAAAACAATGGGGAAAACTTAGCAAAGCCCTTCCAACTGAGAGGAATGAAATATAAACAAAGCTGATCATGTCAAGGAGAGCAACAAAAGCAAAGAAGGTACGATACACTGGGCAAATTAACTTGCGTTGTTCAGCATATTTTAAAATCTTCATCAACCTGAAGAGAGGGAAATGTTCAGTCATTAGACACTCTACTCAAGAATGGTAACTAAAACAGTACCCCACAGCAATACCATACAACAAAATATATAATGGCGCTAAATCCATTTCAACCTGCCACCAATAGCCCTGTCCAACTGTAGACCAGATATTACAAGAGCGCCAAATCCCTTCCGACTGCAGAGAACAGACCTACGATACTTAACGGTCCAAGTCTCCTCTGACAGCTTCTAACAGCACTCCAAAGAGCTCGACTCTGCCAAGGTGTGTCCACTTCAGTGGTCATCGCCTCCTTCATAAGTTCTCCAAGTGCTTGCCTCGATAATCTCTTCTGGTGAACTCTCTCTGACGTTCACCTCCCACTTCCTCCGAAAGCTCCTTTCAGAATATTAATTCTCTTTAGGGACTTGTCTCCTTCATCAAAGGTCTGACCGATTTTCAGGTCGTAGGTACAGTATTATTTATCAATTTAATAGTAGTAATATTACTAATAAGCATGCATAAAGAAGAAGCAATATGGTCTTCGACTTAGCTAGAACCGTCTACATAGTATAATGTAAATATAAGAATCAAAGAGAGAGGGAATAAACTATTAAATAAATAAAATAATAAACAAGCATAAATTTTCGTATATGACAATAGCAATACAAGACAGCGAACCTAAACTTAAGAGTATCTGCAATGGTAACACTGATAAAAAATACTCCTCGTATTTCTAGGTAAAAAATGAAAAATGTAATGGTCCTGGCAGTGTAACACCTCAAAATAATAAGGATGAAAATGTTTTTAAAATGGAAGCATAAGGAAATTTCCATCATAAAGATCCAGAGAACAATACATCATCGTTCCTGTGCAAAGCGAAAACCTGGCGAAAAAATATAATTCTCTGACAGCATTACCTGTCATTAATCATAATTTCTTTTAGCGCAGATGTCTTGGAGTTATTGATAATAGGTGTTGTAAAATGTTGCCATTATGAATGACAGTGTAAGAACAGATAAGAAGTAAAGTCTAAGTTCTGCAGCAGTTCAGCTCCGCATTTCTCTGAGTACACAGCATGCAAATCTAAAGGTAGCAAAGGCCCTGAAATTCTACCCTGATAAATTCGAGAGAACATTGGTCTACGCTTAATTGAAATATCATTAACAATTAGCATCTCTATACAAGATATCTTCAAAGGGCTAAATACAGCCTTCTTCATTATAAAATAATAAAGGGACTCTGATTATTTCAATCAGAACATATGCAGCTCTCTAGGGCAATTCTTTGAAAGATTCCCTCTCTGATTTTCCTCTGCTCTAACCACCTAAAATATAGGTAATTTTTTCACGTTCCATAATACAAAACAACAAATTAGAATTTATCCTTCTAACATGAAAACTTTTCCTTTTACTGAGTGCCCCAAGATAAAAAAGGTCTTTGTTTTTAAAATTGTTCTGTTTAATTATGGCATTTGCATGTAAATGAATCATCAGTCAAAGTTGCATCTTTAGTCCAGCCTTTGATCGTATCAGTTTAGAAGGCATGAATTAAACTATTTAACAGATTTTCATTATATATCTTAACGGGATGGGATTAGCTTTATTTAAAATGTTTGAGTATGTTACAGGCCGCCCTAGAGCAAGAGCCAGCGTAAGGCGCCCTTAATCTAAAATGAGCCTCTGGGTACACTTCATTTCCCATGTTTTTTGTAATAAATACATACAGAGGTACTATACTACCTCCCACCTGAGGATACACTTTATTCCTCAAGCATCTTTGAATAGAAAACTGTATATATTGGCTAGCAGGGACTTCCATTGATGTTTCAAAAATTAAAGGGTTTTAATGAAGAAAAAACAGGCTTTTATCTTACCAATGGCTGAAATATTTCTTAAACTACATTATTAAAACGCCAGAGTTTAGTCTGCGCTACTTTTAAGGTTGGAGAAAATCAGATAATCCTAAGAACTTCAGAACAAGGCATCTTCAGAAATTGGGTTCATTTCAAATACGATTCCCGTACATGTCGTAAGAACCTGCCTTTGGTGTGTGTGTGTGTGTATGTGTATATGTGTGTGTGTGTATATATATATATATATATATATATATATATATATATATATATATATATATATATATATATATATATATATATATATATATATATATATATATATTCTATATATATATATATATATATATATATATATATATATATATATATATATATATGTGTGTGTGTGTGTGTGTGTGTGTGTGTATCTATATATATTTGTGCCTGTATACACACACATACAATATATATATATATATATATATATATATATATATATATATATATATATATATATATATATATATATATATATATATATATATATATATATATATATATATATATATATATATATATATATATATATAAATCAATGCTTCTAAACGTCCTTTAATATCAATTCACACTACCTAAATAATATATTTTCATATATGTTACCGAGGGAATTTTTAGTTGATAATAAGTTCGTCGTCTCGTGGGCTCGAACCAGCCGAAGACAAGAACTTAGGACTACAGTAGACGCATTTTTATACGCGGCCAGCACTTGCTGGCATTTATGCTGCTGGCGTGGGTTATGCTGGCGCGTGGGTTATGCTGGTGCGTGGGTTAAAATCGTCTACTGTAGTCCTGAGTTCTTGTCTTCGCTGGTTCGAGCCCACGAGACGGTGAACTTATTATCAACTAAAAAATTCCCCCTTTGGTAACATATATGAAAATATATTGTTTCAGTAAGAGCAATTGGATATTAAGGACGTTTGTCCTACTGATTTGAATATGAATCACGGTGATGTGATAAAAAAAAAAATATATATATATATATATATATATATATATATATATATATATATATATATATATATATATATATATATATATATATATATATATATTGTTATGTGTGAAGTCTTGGTTGATCGAAATGGAAAGCGGAGATTATTCTAGAAGTCGCAACTGAGATTGAACTTCGTTTTTCATTCCTCTTAATTTGACAACATTGGAGATTTATTTATCGGCTACTGCACTCTAAGAACTTGGTTAGACTTAGCAAAAACCAGCTAATTTGTGAACATACATAATAAAGGAGGCTTCAAGCAGTTAAGCATACAAACGGTCAGTTTAAGTCTGCTCTGAATTATTCGTTATAATCCACTTGTGAGCAACTCATGCCACTATGGAATCCAGTTCTGTGCATGCAAGAAAAATGACTGAAATGTTCACTGAAAGAAAAATATACATTCATATTACTCCATAACACTCAGTAACCAGTGTTCAATCCTTGAACAACTTTGGTAGACTATTTTATAATACGATAAAGAGAAAATTTGATCCCACCAGAAAAACAGCTTTGGAAAGTTTAAGTGATGGATACACGACATACCAGTTCAATTTCGCATGCGTCCACAGTAGCCTAAAGAAAAGTATACCTTAGTTTAACCAGACCACTGAGCTGATTTGCAGTTCTCCTAGGGCTGGCCCGAAGGATTAGATTTATATTACGTGGCTAAGAACCAACTGGTTACCTAGCAACGGGACCTACAGCTTATTGTGGAATCCGAACCACATTATATCGAGAAATGAATTTCTATCACCAGAAATAAATTCCTCTAATTCTTCATTGGCCGGTCGGGGAATTGAACGCAGGCCCAGCAGAATACAACTCGAGAACGATACCGACCTGTCCAATAAAGAACTGCAGTAGCCTAAGTGGAAGAGGCATTACTTGTAAGAAATGGGCCAATTTAAAGCCTGGCTACAGAGCTCCGAAGTATTGCTTACATTTATTATTATGCAAGTAGTAAGAATAATGCAGCTTTGAAAAAATTAGAGAGAAATTAATCACCTGTATTTTTATGATCTGTTCATATTAAATAGGTAATATAAAGATAATATGTTTGAGAGAGAGAGAATTTTACTTTTCAAGAAATGCGCTAAAAATAGACATTCGTAATCAGTAGTTGAAAATAAATAAAATTATCCTATAATATGAAAATTGGAAACTTACTAATTGAAAACCCAATAACTAAACTTCTATTTATTCTTCATCCAAGATAAATCATGATTTATCTGAATTATCAACTGAATTTTTAAAAATCATAGGCAGTAGAAAACAACGGTGACACGGCGATGGTACTATATGCTATAGTATAGACAAGTGAGAGCAGTCGGTAGCAATTAAAAAGGATTTTCCGGCTTAATTATCTACCCTATACCGTTGGATGGGTATCGGTAGCAGTCAGGTATTGTAGGTCAATAACCAGAGATTTTGACTTCCTGGTATCAACTCCCTGGTGTGAGAGGGCAACAGGTAGTAGCAAGAAGGATATAAACCAGGTTATTCCTTTGGCCATTTAACAGCCGTGAAGTATAACTGCAAAGAATTTTACTTTTTAGTTTATAGACAAGTGCGAGCCAAACGGATAAAGGCTTGAACGGAAGGTTTTTATAGTACAAGGGAAGTCTATGTCATAGCTTTGTAAGAGTAATTAGAATTTTTAAAAATCTAATTGGTAATGTTGGCATGTACATTATTTTGAATGGGAGAAACAGAACCAGAATTACAGGAAAATCAATACGCCCTACTAAAATTTTATAAATGTGATGTTTCCTGGATTTTCTAAGATTAATTTTTACCTTTTCGTATTGTAGATGAATTTTTTTGTCAACTTTCGTTGCTTTGTTTCCTTTAGTATTTGAAAGACACTGAAAATGTTAAAACGTTTCAAGTCTTTTGCATTATTTTGTAGCTCGGCAGAATTAGGACATCTAAATTTAGTGGTCTCTGAACTAATATGTTGTCCTGCGTCTACATTTATTATTTCAGTCGCTTAAATAATGAAAGTGGAGATATATGTTCCATCTAAAAAGAAAAAGGCAATTTCCTGTGATACCAATATCCAAGATGATTGACCCACAGAAATAGATGATCGTAGAAATAAATGATCGTAGTATGGGAGTAATACATTTGAATTTTTATGACCTTTTGAAATTAATAAAATTAATTCTGAAATGAGATGTACTTTTCTCTTCAGTGCATCCATTTATGAATGGGATTTAAAGCCTCATTATGATAATATACATCATGGAAATACTTCCATATCATCTGCTATAACGTTAGTATAGATGAGATACCTGGTCTTTCCAGGGCTGTTTCAGGCAAAAATCATCAATGAAACTAATTTCTATATAATATTTAGTTATAGAAGGCAAGAATTACCAAATGAAAACACAGACACAGGGTAACGAATATGTCAAGGAGTATCAAGTTTTATAACAAACGTTCATCTCATAACATCCCCTACACAGGGTTTGTCATCATTTTAGATCAGTTACGCTTCTGCTTTTCTGAGTGATGCTTAATCTAAAAAAAAAAAAAAAGAAAGAAGAAAAATGGTCAAGGAAAATAACGATTTTTAAGCTTAATTTTTAATGTATATGAAGTTACCGATAGAACAGAATAATTCGATACAATAAATTTATGTAAAATAAAACGGTTTCTGGGCACTGTCGTGAAGTTCCTTTGTATTAAAGGTGGATCAATATGGTTGTGAAAACTTCCTATCTGAACAGCACTCTCCTTCACTAAACATTAGGGCGTGTTTTCTTTTCATTGGATACCTTCTCAGAATCAATATAAAAATAACCTTTTTTGTCTGTATATAACACTGCATTTCATCATTCATGAATTTATATTGCAATTTTTCAGTAATACTGCATGACGTCCACTACGGCATCTACAAGAGATTAATGAAAAGATAATAAATGCTGGAGCAGAATAAACACCTTACGAAAGAGAAAGTAATTTTCATGGAACTATTTTTATGAGAACGATGCAGGACTTTACCCCATACCAATTATAACAAACGAAGAGAATTTAATTGCTTCCGGAAATTATGACTATTTTAATGCATTCATCGATGGAAGACAACAAAACCCTTATAAAGCTCAGGCATTTAGAAAATAAAAATAATACCGAAGGAAAAAGAGAGCCTAACCATAAAAGGAAACAACTTCCTCGTGACTTGAAATACAGGTTACAGGATTAATAGACAACTACAACAAGAGCAGCATTGAAATCTTGGCAGTCAGGCTAACGAGCAAAGTGATGCTCTAACAGGTGATTGAAGCCGAGGGGCACCAGAAGGGACTTTCCTACAGCAAAAAAAAAAAAAAAAAAAAAAACTGTATCTTTGGCAACTGAGAGAAATAAAACTCTAGAGAACAGCTGATAGACGGTAATTCATCTGTCAACAGCATTTTAGCTAAATATACGAGCTGCTGTATAAGTTTCGTTGATACAGAAAATCTCTGTACTATATGGAAATAGGTAAGCTGGGTTGCAAGATCTGAAGTATAGAGTGCTGAAAATACTAACACCGGTTAAAGCAACAGGATCATTTTTCACAGATGCAAGAACCGTATGGGTCATAGAAAAAGGTAGTATAAGGAGAGAAACGCCGTACAAGAATTACTGAGAGAAGAAAATACCTACTTTTGAGAAATGAAAATTGTAACACTTTCAAATAAAGCAGAAGCTATAGAGCAATTAGAAAGGAAGAGACGAAGACACTGATGCAGAATTTATGCGCAGCGAAAGAGAATATTAGACACTGACTGCTATGATTCTGTTGTTCAAGACTGCCCAATAAAAATGGACATACCAGATGTAAGACTTTCCCATGAAACTTTGGTCAGTAATGTCGCCATGAAGATTTCTGTTTGCTAGTCTGGAGAGTCTTTGTTAAATAATTTTGATGGAGAAGTGAAAGAATAACCTGTTTGTTTTATAAAGGAGGGGAATGCGTGAATGAAGTCTAACAAAGTAAAAATATAGATTGTGGAAGATTAACAGATTTATGATGGAAAATGTCAATCGCGGAACAAGGTTGCCTAAAAGTCATTCAGTGCTATAGGTGATATGACTAATGATTCAAGCTGAGTCGAGTTTTCGAATATATCATTGAAAAGTTAGAATGCTGTGATACCAGGGATTATACAAAAAATCATGTGTGTGTGTGTGTGTGTGTGCGCGCGCGTGTGTTTGAGAGAGAGAGAGAAAGTTGCAAAGGCTGTCTCTTGCAACTGGCACATCTAAACGTAGAACTCACAATGCGTAGGCAAATAAGACCACATACCATTATATTACTGTCATTTAAAGTACATAACACCAAATATTGGTCACAAAGTACTATAATATACTGGAAACTTAAAGTTTCTTAACGTTAATCAGAACGCTAACATTCCTATTCCCAGATAAGGAAAGCAATTTTGACTTTGGTATCAGTAAAAGCAACGTCCCCAATGGTCATGACGGTTGTCAATTTAGCCAGTTTCTAGAATGCACAACGCAATTTCAGACTGTTGATTGTTCTTCTCTATTTTCTCACAAAGGCTTATTGATCATATTGCTGTTTGTCTAAAAAACAAAATTAAAGATGTTTTATACAAAATAATTTTGTGCTGGTGTTGTGTTACTGAGGAACAAAAATAATTCTGAGAAAGCTAAACTTAATGGGAAGCTTCTCTTTTGAAGATTAAAATCAGAGAAACCATCCCGTGAGACATATTACGAAATGGGACTGACAGAGCGGAAACGATTCGTGTGATTTCAGGCTTTTATTGTTATTAAACCAGCAGATAAAAAAAAAATTAAGCTGGAGGGAACTCTGTTCAGATGAAATCACAACAAATGTCTTTGCACTACGACACTGACTCAGAATTTTTTTTTTTTCATTTCTTTGTTGATTCACTTGTTTTGCATTGAAGAATTAATAAAGATGTGATCTGTAATTCATATGGCTTGTGACAGTGGCCACTGTATTATCAGCTAATTACAGCTGCATTTTCGCTTTCCATTTTTAATGCTCTCTCTCTCTCTCTCTCTCTCTCTCTCTCCACATAGGCACACATGCTAACACACCCGCGCGAGCACTGTTTAGAACCTCATTACTTTTGAGGTCAACGGAGACGCAGTTGATGGAAAAGGAACGTTCCTAGATGCTTGAACATCATCGTCAGCATTCGGGGTATTATTAGTAAGTTTCTTGCCTTCTGTGCGAGAGGTATCCAAGTTCGAATCTTAAACGAGGCCGGGAGGATAGCCACGATGTAAAAAAAAAAAAATGTTTTGTGTCACAGACCAGAAATTATCTGCATTTTCATCCTTAAATGTAAGAATGCTTTCATTACATTATTGATAACTACGACAGTTCATGACTACATGATCACTAATGTGAATATGATGACAACATGAAGTTTGCATAGTACAAACATGACAAAAAAAGGAAAACTTTAATCAAATTATATTCATTAACACTCACAAAAGACTAGAAGAAATTCCAGCAGTCTGACATACAGGCAGCTAAACAAACGTGGAGGTGTTTTTACAAAAACAACACGAAGCCTTATCGCCGATTTAGATAACTTTAACTGTGCAAGTACAACACTGAAACCACTATTACTTTCTACTCTTATTCGAATAATCAGAATGCGCACAACGAAAGGTATCTCAATGCAATTCAGAAAAGAAGGAGAGCAACTTTATACGCCTTTCCTCAATCACATTTAAAAGGATACTGAACTGCTGCGGTTCTCTTGCAGCTCACGGCTCCACTCTACCTGTTGATCTACTGACGCTGTAACCCTTCATGATTGCTGACTGGAGGAGAAGTTTTATTCTAACGAGCCAAGAATCGTCCATTTTAACGTGAAAATGGAAAGACGTCAGTGGCCTGTGATGCATTCAATAGAAAAATTAACTCTTCATAAAAGGATTATTCTGTTATTGTTATTGAAAAAAAAGGGCTGTACGAAAATTTTACAATATAAATAGAAATGTTTATCTAACTTTCTATCTCCATCTATCTATCTATCTATCTATCTATCTATCTATATATATATATATATATATATATATATATATATATATATATATATATATATATATATATATATATATATATATATATATATATATATATATATATATATATATATATATTCGTATATATATATATATATATATATATATATATATACATATAAGTGGATAAATTTTCTATACAATATCAGTTATCCAAAATTGTTTTAGCTACTGATATCATGTTAGATATACTGATATTTTTCATTTTATCCAAAATTGTTTTATAAAAAGAAATGATTCATTTCATTTAAAAATTTTTCATATTCATTTCTCATCCATCTGATATTAATTCGATTCAGAAACCTAAGCAAACATAAATTGTTTTTCATTATTTACATAACCCAAAAGTTGTCTGTGATTGTATACATCTGTCATATCTCAAAGAAACCTTCATATTTATTAACATTTTTCATTTAGCTATCTATTTTTCATTTTTGAAAATTTTTCATTTAGCTATCTATTTTTCACCTGATGATTTTGAGGTACCAGTATTCCATATATATGTGTATGTGTAATTGCTTGGTGAGTTGGGTCAAACGTGATTGAGTACACAGTTGCTGAACCACCACAGGAAGTCAACCATGGGTCCCAAAACGTTTCAGCTGGCTACATCTTTCTTCAATAATGTAGGTCTGAAATAATGTTACCAGACAGCCCTGATGTCACGTGTGTTCATATATAATGAATGTAACGTGGGCATTTGCGTTATGTATGTATGTATGTATGTATGTATGTATATGTGTATATACCCCTCAGTGAAATTTTGTATTTCTGCATATTTTTACATTTTCTGGTTTTAATATTTGTTCTTTCATATATATATTTTGATGATATATAATTAACCTATATATAGTTATTTTCTGTATATATATATATTTTGGACCTTATTTCCTTAGAAGAACTATAGTTATGATGAATCATATATATATATTTTTAAGAAATTTTCGAGTTTTTTTTTTTTTTTTAATAAAGGTTTAGTTTGTACTTAGTATCTCATTCCAACCCTGAAACTTAGTTAGGCAGCCAACACGCTATCACCAAATAACTCGGAAAAGGTGGGCGGAGACTTAAATCAAGTATAGCTCAGATTGTTGATGTGGAACAGCGATATATTAAGTTTATATATATATATATATATATATATCTATGTTTATAGATCGCTCCCGGTCTACCGTCTATCTGTCTACCTAGTTGTAAATAAGTACCAGAGCTTCCGGTATTATGGGAAACGGCCGTAATATATATAACTGAATTTTGACTGAGATAGTGAAAACCTTTCAAAGTTCAGATGAGAAATATTTATGTGTAGCAGTGAGATCCAAACAAAGAGGCTGGTTATATATATACCAGGTGTTTCGAAATTAGAGGTCCCCCCTCCACAGAACAAATGGAAAGTTATGAAGTTTTCTGCTATAGCCTATCTCCAAGTACATTATTTTAAGTTTCTATTAAGCTTTTTTCATTTTACATTTCTGGTATTTTCAGACGGAGTGATGGAGTTAGATACAGCCATGGCCAACGACTCGGAGGAAATCAGATGGATTGACTGAATCCAGGCTCTAATCTTCAGAGAAGCCAGGGATGCTGGCGCATCCTTCGTTTCACGTTCCTGGATAGCTAAATACATTAAAAGTGATGAATCCTTTGTTAAAAGAAACTGGAACAATAATCCATACGACTGTCAGCGCGAAAAGAGTGAGAATCTTGGAAGGCCTGAAGTCCTTTCTCAGGAGTCAAAAGACATCATAGCTGAGGCAGTGGGTAGACCAAGAAAGTCTTTACGTAAATTGGCACTTGAACTAGAAACAAAAAGAAAAGAAGAGAAGTTATAGTGCAGTATATTGTGAGTTGAAAAAATCTGGTATCAAGCCGTTTCATGTTATCAGCAAGCCCAACATCACTCAGCAACAGAGAGAAGACCGTGCATGTTTTTGTGGTTCATCTCCTAAAGCTTGGGATGAAGCTGACTTTCTCCATGTTGCCACATCAGATGAATTCTTCATTTACACAGCCAGGAAGCCAAATCATAAAAATGACATCATTTGGGCTGAAAAGTTGGATGATATCAGCGATGATGTGTGCTATCGCCAAGTTGTTAAATTTCCTGAATGTTTGGGAATTTTTCTGTTTCACAGCCAAACGGTTAATGTGAATTATCAAAGAAAAAGGACAGTCATGGAAAGGCGAATACTTCAGAGAAACTGTGCTTACTGGTGGCATATTTCCTTTCCTCAAAGATCCTGAAAATGTGTCATCTGTTGAAGAAGTCACATTTTTGCATGATAAGGTACCATGTTTCAAGGCTCTTCAGACACAGGAGCTGCTTCAAAACAGTGGTATCGATTTCTTCTCGTCAAGTGAATTTCCAGGTGTCTACCCAGACCTTAATGTGTGTGTTAACATTGGTAATATCTTAAAGGATCGTGTTGAAGTGTGCACAGTGAAATATGATGGTATACCAAACCTCAACGACCTGCGAAGAGAGGTGACAGAAGTGCCCAGGGAAATGGAGTTTGAGTCTCAGCATTTTTGCAATTTGCTGAAATCATACCCTCAAGAATGCAGGCTGTGGTACAGGCAGATGGAGGCCACACAACATATTAAATACTCAGAGAGAAACTTAAATAAATACCTGTTCTGAATTACTTTTGTTTTTGTCCATATAAATTTTAGTTTATGCCTTTAATTTCGAAACACCCTGTACATATATATATATATATATATATATATATATATATATATATATATATATATATATATATATATATATATATATATATATATATATATATATATATATATATATATATATATATATATATATATATATATATATATATATATGTATATATATATATATATATATATTTTTATCACGCTGTGATTTATATACAATCATGATATAAATGTATATATATATAAATTCACACTACCTCAGGAATATCTCCGATGGAGAATTATCATATAAGGAGAATTTATAAGTGATAAATGGATTGGTATTGCCAGGCGCAATCCCTCGACATATAGCACAGAGCCAGCAACTCCAGTCGATGTTACCACTGAGCTATAAATACAAATCCATTTATCAAATGTCTTATAAAAATTCCACTACGGTGATGATAATTATCACCGAAAGGGAGATATTCCTGAATGGTTAGTATTGCCAGGGCGAATTTGATATTACAGACCCAGAACTATTTGTAGTTTCCACTGAGCTATATAATATAAATTTATCATTATATATTCCTTCGGTGGTAATTCTATCGGATATATATATATATATATATATATATATATTGTATATATATATATATATATATATATATATATATATATATATATATATATATATATATATATATATATATATATATATATATATATATATATATTTTATATATTATATACAATATATATAAATATATATATATATATATATATATATATATATATATATATATATATATATATATATATATATATATATATATATATATATATATATATTTTTTTTTTTTTTTTTTTTTTTATACATATATGGAGTGACGAAAAACATATGCTAGGAATGACAGGCACGCAGTTAGGGATATATTTTGGATGTGAGAGGTAGTATGTGATTTTCTAAACTTACTCTTATTATTATTTCAGTAGACGAAACCTATTCACATGGAACAAGCACACAGGGGCCATTGACTTGAAATTCAAGCTTCCAAAGAATGTTGGTTTCAACCTCCCGCCGCAGACCCATCACTGCAGCAGTAACTGATCCTAATACAAAGCCAGTGATTTTTCAATGCCCTGGGGGGAGACGCAAACCCGCAACATCTGAGCAGCATACCACGACACTAACCACTATACCAGCTGAAAGATTTTATTTTCAGTGTGCGCTATTATGAGAATATGGAAATAATACGTCGATGGGGTTACTGCAATAGCATTTCTCGGGGTAACATTTGTTGTGTCTTTAAGCTGGCTTGACATTTTTATCTGTTGAAGTGCATTAGGCTGGAAATACATCATTTATCTCACATTTATCTCGTGCGATGTTAATCGGTGATGATGAAAGTTGCAGTGACGGATGCACGAATTAAGAGATTGTAAGGAAGAGAAGTGAGATGGAACTACATGTTAGAAAGGACACTTTTATAAGGGCAAAAGGGAGCCAATAAGATTTAAAATGAATTTTTGGGTGAATGATGGACACCTGCATACGGTAGGTTCATCCAGGGTTTTCCGAGGTCATCCAGCGTACCGGATGATGATAGGAAGAAAGAAGAGATGAATGAACGAGTGAGTGAATGAACAAGAGTAGCAGTCTTGAAATAAATTGAAAAAGCTGAAAAACACGGAGGGATTGCCGAGTCTGCTCTATTCTCTCAAGGAGGAATGTTAATGGCATGTGTGAATGAGAGAGAAAAAATCTAGAAGCTCTTGAGATAAAATTTTATCTTGTAAGAGGTCTGACAGGCGAGAGATGAGATCTTTCAAAGTTATAAGAGGCCTAATACAGAGGAAAGGGCATTGAAAGTGTTTTCAAGTCACTGGTCACATGTATACAGTGGAGGAGAAGACATTACAGAAAAGACTGTATGATACGGACGTTTTATGGAGAAAGAAAAATGAATTGCAAGAAAATGCCCAAGATGGAGAAAAAATGAATCATTTGTGCCTGAGAAGTGTGGGCAGCGAGAGATTAACACTTTGCTGTTGAAAATTCATTGTGGCAGAATCCCTGCACAAGGATTCTGTTCTCGAAACAACCTCTTTTGATCAGAGCCATTAACTACTGAGGTAAATAGCTTTTTTTGGATTCGAATACCGAAAAAAAATTACCTCTTCAACGTATGAGCTATTGTGAAACAGTTTTTAAGTGCTATGAAAACTGAACTGTTAAAGCGGGACTGACGAAGCGGTCTATATCCGTTTGACTGTATTCGTCTCGAGCAATTATGAACAACTGAATTAAATCTTTGTAAATAAAAACGATTTTCACAGCTAAAGTCATGCAAGGTGAATGCATTCTCTCGTAGTGGATAAATCCTCATTCCAAAGGGTAAAGCACGAGTTTGGGTATTTTTAGTGAAAGCAGCCAAGGATTACCTTTTAGGGATGAGTTCTCTTGTTATGTATGCATATAAAAGGCTTAGCTCCATGATGCATTACTCAGCCCTTTTGCTTTAGTTTATTTTCACTAGGTGCGAAAAAGCAGCACATAAATGCACACACACAACAGACACACAAACAGACATATACACAAACACACACACTTAGAACAACACACACACACACACATATATATACACACATACATATATATATATATATATATATATATATATATATATATATATATATATATATATATATATATATATATATATATATATATATATATATATATATATATATATACATATATATATATATATATATATATATATATATATATATATATATATATATATATATATATATATATATATATATATATATATATATATATATATATATATGTATATATATATATATATATATATATATATATATATATATATATATATATATATATATATATATATATATATATATATATATATATATATATATATATATATATATATATATGACTAATCACATCACCGTGATTCATATATCAGAAAGCTACAAACGTCATATATAATATATTTTCATATATGTTACCGAAGGGGAATTTTTTAGTTGATAATAAGTCCACCGTCCCGTGGGGTCGAACCAGCGACGGACGAGGAATCAGGACTACAGTGACACACTAACGCAGTCGGCCGACTGCGTTAGTGTGTCACTGTAGTCCTGATTCCTCGCGACGGTGGACTGCGTTAGTGTGTCACTGTCCTGATTCCTCGTCCGTCGCTGGTTCGACCACGGGACGGTGGACTTACAACTAAAAAATTCTTCGGTAACATATATGAAAATATATTATTTCCGGAGGAGAGTAATTGGATATTAAAGGACGTTTGTAGCTTTCTGATTATATATATATATATATATATATATATATATATATATATATATATATATATATATATATATATATATGTGTGTGTGTGTGTGTGTGTGTGTGTGTGTGTGTGTGTGTGTGTGTGTAGTGACATGACATGATTTACCCGCTAAATGAATTTTTTTATATATTTATACAAATTTATATATATTCATATAGCCGCTCTTGGAGGGCATTAAATTATCCAAACATTTGGTGTTGACTATGAGATATCATGACTGAGTTGGGCTGAAACATTTAACCTTGTTCGGTCGCCCTTGGTAAACCAGGATCCGGTCTGAAGGCCAAGAACCGTTCTGAAGCTTAATGACTTCAGCCCTCCCAGCCACCCCCCAAAAAAATTAATGAGTATTTTTCTGAAGGGAGAGCCATCTTATTAATGAGCTGAACATTGGAGGATTAAAATTTTTTGTGAAATTTTTCTAGTGAGAACTGTAACGGAGCAAGACTTCTGTTTTGCAAAATGTCTTTCATTTATGTTCCTTTTCTCGTTTGCGATATATTACGATTACATTGTATAGTTCTTTTTTACTTAGGTTTTAACGCGTCTTTCTATTTCTTAGCCGAGATTTCAGTGTGTTTCCTTGTGTCATACCCAGATGTCTTATGAAGGCTGTGAATATTATTCAGATATTACTGAGGATGAATTTGTGCAGTGAAGAAATTTTCTTTACAATATCAGTTAAAAAAGTTATCCAAAATCATTTAAGTTACTTATAGCATGTTAAAAGTACTGACATATTGATGTTAATAAGTCATTCATTTCTTTAAAAAATGATTTAATATTCATTCCCATCCACCTGATATTAATTTGATTCTGAAACGTAAGTAAAAATAAATTATTGAAAATATAAAGATGTAGATAGTTATTATATTTTGCCTCTTAATAACACATCACATTGTTTTTCTGTTTAAATTTCTAAATGATTTCAACATCAACAAACCTTATATTTACACCGTTTTGCTGTTTAATGAGGTATTAGAATTAAGATTATAGAGAATTCAGTATTTTATTTTAGGCAGGTGCGTGCTGTGTCCCTAATGGATTTACACGAAGGCATAAAATATCTTGTTGTTTTGAGATGAATTTACTGTGCCCTTTTATATATTACTAGATAATTTTGTTTTACTTGGAAAACTGTGTTGAGTTATATTTATATATACCAGGCAAAAAGCATTTGTCTGCTTAACTACTTTTTGTTTGCTTGTTTTTATATTAAAAGCAAAATTAACAGAATATAGCACAGTGCTATAGATATTTCTTCCAGTGAAATAATAAAAGCAATAAAGAAGCCCATAAAATCTGCATAAAATATAGTGGAAATATGATACCAGAGGAGAATAGTAGCTTCCAAGCGAAAATTGTTTACGGTGTTAATTTTCTCCATCCTGAGTGAATGCAGAATTTTTATTTAATTGTGGTAATAGAGAGTGTTCAAAAATGATGCAACTAGTGATTATGCTTAAAGAATAAATTTGTTTTCACAGAACATACTAAGTAAGGGTATATGTGAATTCATTCTTTTTAAATGTGCCAATAAAACCGCATTGGCATTTTCGTCAAATGAATGAGATCATCATATGCAGAGCATTTCCAGACTGGCTTTGCGACAAAATTCTTCAAAATAATGGAACGGTGTTTTTCATATGATTCTATTTCACCTAATGGTGGTTTTGATAGATAAGAGGTTTGGGGTAGCATGGGCGATTGACTGAACCTAGTCCTAGCGTGTTTATATGTGGCGAAAGAAAAGTTTCCCAAAGTCTTCTTAAATTTCATACTTAAGTCATACTTCTCTGAAGCCTCTGTTGGAACCTCCTTAGACTTTTGATGCCCAGAGATACGTGAAACAAGATATAAAACACCTTCAAGAAAAGTTCTCGCCACTTGTCAGGAGTAGATCCCATCAAGGTGTGGCTCAGAACATGGGGATATTCCTAACTTAGGAATCCCCACTAAAGCCTCTCGGATGCTTCCATTGGCAGCATTACGGACAAAAGACAAACTATTTGCGTAATTTGTAGCAAAAATCACGAGACAATAGAGTGTGGAGAAATTCAGGAAGAGTGAATGAACGAATCCTAAGTTGCCCAAATGCTCTGAACTTTATCATGCAATTATCTCGCATTGCACAACTGAAAGCAAAGATTTATCCAATAACACCGACACCAGACATCGAATAAGCATTTTAGTATTTTGTAGTTTTTCAAGTAAAATGATAAAAAATTGCAAAGGAACTTGTGAAAACATCAGTAAACTGAAAAAAGACGTCAAACCTCAGACTTCGCCTATGCCTACTGATTACCACACCCTCAACCCTCCCCTTCTCCTCCGACTTCATTTCTCCCTCCCAGAAGTGCCCCCTTAGCTGGATAGTGCCATCAGTGCACCTCACGTGGCACCCTGTATGCATTACTTTAGGGCCTTTACAGTGTCCGTTCGACCCTAGCTGCATAGCCTTTCATTGCTTTCATTGTACCTCTGTCCATGTCTTCCTTCCATCTTACTTTCCACCCTCTCCTAACACCTCGACGCTTTAAAACCTTCTTTACTCTCAATTCCCCATTCAGCGCTGAATGACCTCACATGTCCCAGCGCTTGGCCTTCGGCCTAAATTTTATATGCCAATTCCACATCCCAAAAGTGCCCCTAGTATCCTTCAACCCTAACCTCACCCAGATTTCTGGAAGCTTCAGACCCTGCCACCAAAGAGTCCACCTAAATTGCTGTTCCCTATGAACTAATCAAGATGCTGTGGCAATTTTTTTAATACATCAGGATATAACACAAGAAACTTTCACCCAGCCACCTTTGGCAGTCGCACTGTCGCCGACTCTCTGGTGAGCAGCTCTTACGCGATATTAATCATTATGAATGACAACTGATCTTTTCCGCTTATTGTTGTTTTCCCCTTTCTTACATCCCAGTCTCACCCTATCTTCCACTTAAATTTGTACCACTTGAAGTTATCAGCTAACAGAAGATAAACAAATAAAACAGCTGTACACTCTTACATTCTACACTCCTTCTGACATGGACACTCACAAGTAAAGAGCTTCATATTACACTGACAGCACACAGTACTCTTCATGAGATTCAGGAAGCGACCTTTCTTCCCTTCATTCAAGGCAGAAAACTCACATTTTCTTATACTTTAAATTTTTTCTTTTTCCTTCATCGATTCCTCATAATTGGAAGTTCCTAAGTTTCCCGAATAAATGAAATGTGGAATAACGACGCCGTAAACTGTAATGATTTTCCGACATTTTTCATACGACAATTTTTTTATGAATTATTTATCTTCCACTTCTGGATATCGACGACTCGCCAGAACTCTCTGCTGTTTCCCTTCTCTCCTGCTAGATAACGTCATGGAGCTTACAGTGGTTTCGCTCATGACTGTCGTTATCTCTTCTATGTCATTATCATCACTTACGGGCTGCTCTAAGAACAAAACCCTGCGCTAGCATAGGGCCAATTTAATGTCAAACAATAACAGCAATCCAGTAGCCCACCCAAGCTTCCACTCGCGTTTGACCACAACCCTCAAGAATGGCAGAAACGTAGACCTACAACTCAGACACACTGCTCATCATCAACTACAAAAGACGACCGCCTCTGCCAACTGAAGCTTTATCTGCCATCCCTCCAGAATTTGACACAATGCTCCCTTAAAGTACACATATGACTTCTGTGTATTTTTAACCATCTCTAAAGCATTAATGTTGTCCGCTTCTTCTCGTCGCTGTGTGCCACAGAGAAAAGTTATGAGAAAAATTTAGTCTTGTATAAGGGAACCTCTGATAATGCAGCAACAACATTCAGTAAGTTATTATTATTATTATTATTATTATTATTATTATTATTATTATTATTATTATTATTATTATTATTCTATAGTCTTTTAAAGATACAAAACAATACTTTTGAAGGTGTCTAAACATTTGTATCCTGACCCTCATCTATCTGTCTTCTTTTTTATAAAAATAGTTCTCTGAAATTTGTGGAAAAGATATTTCGATGATTTTGTTACAATATTGGCAGAGAAAATTAAGTCATTGTCCTCGAATGAAATGTTTTCCAGACTTTGAGAAATTCTGGAAAAATTTTCTTAGTTGAGGAAAAGAAATACATGTCAATCTGTTGTTTGCTAATGGTGTTTGTTTATTTACACAATCTCCTCCCTATAAAAGATACTCAACTTCTCATAGTTTCTTCGCAACGTATACCAGAGCATTAAGGGTGCAAATAAAATTCGGTAAGATTTGTTGTGCTGTGTTTTCCTGAGTTTTTTTATTTTTCTTATTTTTCTATTTTTTGCTGAATAATCCCATTAAAAAAAATATTTGTGAAATCTTTTCCTAAGGGAGTTCTGTAACGCTCTGAAGTTAAATTATAAATGAGCCAAGGGTAACAATCTTATTTCACTGCTTCACCCGAATAAGAAAATATAAAGGTAATAGGAATAGTAGTTGGCTCGTACCAATAACCACTATTAAAAAAATATATGGCATTCAGTGCATAGTTACGTGAATTTAATTCAGAATTGCAAATCATCTGCTGCAGACGCTTCTTGCTCAGCCCCCAGTTATTTAAATTTCAGTATCTTGCAGCTGAAAAATTAATGTGATCAAGACAATAATTTCCAAGTCTCTCTGTTCATGAGACCATATAAACTAGCTCAAACTAAGAATACTCCCAACGAAAATGATAACGCAAGTAAATACTTGAATGTGAATATTTAATTCCTGTTATTTTTCATGGAAGGTAATGGTATTTGAACTCGACCACTGAATCAGCGTATGCAAAATAAAAATATAAGCATAAGAGAGAGAGAGAGAGAGAGAGAGAGAGAGAGAGAGAGAGAGAGAGAGATTCCTTTGTGGGAAAAGTAATTCGGAGGGCTCATAAACACCGAAATACCCTCTTACCCCCTGAGAAATCTACTGGCTGGCATAACGCCACTAACGCTAAGTAATCTCATAGAATGGGATGAGGTACGGCTTTCAAGGAAACACTCCCGGGAGGTGAAAATACATATTTTGTCCCTTATTTTTATCCTTTATTTCCTCATACTCTCCATATTCACTCCAGGATGAGATTTAGGGATTTTGCAACTGTCGGCTCTAAGCAGTGACGGAAAGACGCTAAGTTAAGTGATTTGTATTACATCATTGTTATGCGAGGTTGTCAGTAATTCTTTTGCCAGGTTTTACTTTTCAGGGAAGGTCTTGTGCATTTAAGGGACAGAACTCTCAAATATACTAACTTTAGTTTATATTTTGTTTCACATACTCACACACAAACACACCCACACACGCATATCGATCCATCTATCTTTCTATCTATCCATATATATAGATTTTCCACACATCATACCAACACACAACCTGCATACACACACACACAATACGCACACATATATATATACATATATATATATGTCCAAGAGGATATATATATATATATATATATATATATATATATATATATATATATATATATATATATATATATATATATATTTATATATATATTAAAGTTCCGACGTCTCTGGACCACAAGTCCCATTTTCAAGGCTAAAAAGACAAGCAAATTTATAATCATTAAAATGACTCAGACAAGAACGAAGATTAATAATGACAATTGCTATAAAATGACTAAAAACAAGCGCTGAAATGCAGAATAGAAGGCGCACCTGTATTTCAAGAAGAAAGACAGTCGAGTGACAACGATCATCGTTCCAAAAAACTAAAACGTCTAAAAAGGATAGCTTGTTATTATTTTCATATTCAACAGTAAACTTTATATTTTGATAGCTTTTTAGAATATGTTAATGGAATACATCAAAATATAAAGTTTACCATTGAATATGAAAATAATAACGAGCTATCCTCTTTAGTCGTTTTAGTTTTTAGGAATAATGATCGTTTTAGTAACACGATTTTTAGAAAAAACACGTTTACGGGTCTGGGATCTAATTTTTACAGTCATTGCTCTTTTACTTTTAACTTAAATTCATTACTGACCCTACTACACAGGGCTTTTAGTTTAACTTCTAACTGGATCTCTTCCCATGAGGAAATAATATATCTCCAAAAGTATTTTGCTGACAACTGCTTCCCGTCCAAGCTTTTCTTTAGGAACAGTAACAAATTTCTAAACAAAGTTTTCATGCCAAAATTCGCTATACCTCCTGTTCCAGAACCACCATTATTTGCCAGTCTTCTACTAATACATAAAAAGTCTTTTATTATACAAAATCATCACTCGTCATGTTCCACCTATTAATTTAAAGTTAATACCAAGAAACCCTTTAACGACTGGCTCTCTATTTAAATACAAAGATAAGCTAAGCCCATTAATGACCTCCGGTGTAATATTCACTTGCCCCGGATGTGACCTGGGGACGTATGTCGGTTGCTCACGGAGGTTGCTGAAGGTGAGAGTAGATTCTTATCGTGGTGTTAGCTACAGAACAGGGGTTAAACTATCGAACCCTGAATTCTCTAGCATACGGGACTATGTTCTTAAATGTAAACATAAAATAAAATATGACGATTTTGAAATAATGGGTAGAGCCTCGAATGACCAACTTCTAACGGTTCTAGAATCATTATTTATTAAACAGATTGTTCCGCAGTTAACTCCCAGTCCTCTGCCACGCCTCTAGACCTGTCGTGAGCGTTCCTAGAACCCCAAGTTGCTCTTCGTTGTTACTCGACTGTCTTTCTTCTTGAAATATAGGTGTGCCTTCTATTCTGCATTTCAGTGCTTGTTTTTAATCATTTTATAACAATTGTCATTTTTAATTTTCGTTCTTGTCTGAGTCATTTTAATGATCATAAATTTCTTTGTCTCTTCAGCCTTGAAAATGGGACTTGTGGTCCAGAAACGTCGGCAACTTTAATAAAGTCATGATATCAACATGCCTGTCTCTCCCTCTTCGGATCTTGACATAGTTTTTAGCAACTACCCGCCTCCTGTGCTATATATATATATATATATATATATATATATATATATATATATATATATATATATATATATATATATATATATGTGTGTGTGTGTGTGTGTGTATATAATATATTTATATATATACATATATATATATATATATATATATATATATATATATATATATATATATATATATATATATATATATATATATATTTATTTATTTATAAAATCATGCCATTTTAAATTACTTACATGTGAAGGAATCTTAGAGCTTAACAAGTCATCATTCATGACCGTCTTTATCTCCATGGACAAAACCGGGGCTGGCATGGGGGCAATTTAATGTCAAACAACAACAGCAAGCAAGTAATTCACTCAAACTTCCACCACTCAGAAACGTAGACGGATAACTCTTACTATTATTATTATTATTATTATTATTATTATTATTATTATTATTATTATTATTATTATTATTATTATTATTATTATTTTCTATCACAGGCATCCTATTCGACTGGGTGGTTGTTTCTAGTAGCACACTTTTCTGCATGAGTCCTGAAGCTACTTCGGCGTCTAGTTTTTCCAGATTTCTTTTCAGGGATCTTGGGATCGTGCCTAGTGTTCCTATGATCATGGCTACAAATTCCACTGGCATATTCCATATCCTTCTTATTTCGATTTTCAGCTCTTGAAACTTATCAATTTTGTCTCTTTCTGTCTCATCTACTCTGGTGTCCCAAGGTATTGCGACATCAATGAGTGATACTTTCTTCTTGACTTTGTCAATCAACCGTCCGGTCTATTGGCACGTATCACCCTATCTGTCCTGATATCATAGTCTCAGAGGATCTTTGCCTGATCGTTTTCTATCACTCCCTCAGGTTGATGTTCGTACCACTTATTACTGCCAGCTAGCTGGAGTTTCTTGCACAGGCTCCAGTGGAGGGCTTTTGCTACTGAATCATGCATTATTATTATTATTATTATTATTATTATTATTATTATTATTATTATTATTATTATTATTATTATATTATTATTATTATTATTATTACTTGGTCTACAATCAGTTGTCTTTCAAAAACACAAAACTTTATACTTCTTAAGTTGTAAAAATATTTATTTCATGTCTTTAAACTATCTCGTTTTCTTCAGTAGAAAAATATTTCCCTTTAGTCTTTAGTAAAAAGATATTTCGCTTATTTTCTTCCAATAATAGCACAGAAAATTCAGTCATTTATCCTCTAACGGACTGTTTTTCAGATTTTTCAAAATTTTCTTTACTGGGGAACAGAAATATATATAAGTGTTGTTTGCTAATGGCGTCTGTCAATTTACGTAATCTCCTCCCTAGAAAAGATCCACAACCTCTTCTTAAGAAAGCTTTAAGGGTGCAAAGAAAATTCAGTAAGATTTTTCTGCTGTGTTCCTCTGTCTCTCTTTTTTCTGCGAAATAGTCAGATTAAAAATATATAAAATCTTTTCCTAAGCGATTTTTTTTTTTTTAAGCTGCACGTTGAATTAAAAAAGAATCAAGGCTTCTTACGAATCCCTTTTCGATTTCTTTATTCGAAGCGCAAAAGACTCAAGATAAAAAAGGTCGAGCAACATTCTTTTTGCACTCTTAATCTTCTCCGAAGAAAAAACAAATTGTAAAGCTAGTATGAATAGTAGGTGGCTTGTTAAAAATCACTATTAAAACAATCGGTAAGGCATTTAAAGAATTAGAATCTGAACTTAATTGCAAATTGCAAAAAATTTACTGGAGACTTTTCTCGCTCGCTCCCAACATTATTGAAATGTCAGGATCTTCCATAAAAAAAAAAAGTTCTTGTAACCAAGGCAATAATTTCCGAATATCTGCCCTCTTACGAGATCATAAAAAAGATAATTCAAAGAGCCTTTCAAATTACAATGGCAATGAGTGTAAATATTTAATTCCTTTTATTTTTCACGGAAGGTTATGATGTTCGAAACTCTGTCACTGAAGTAACGTAAACAAATTGAAAACACAAGCGTAAGTGCGTCTGTGTGTGAGAGAGAGAGAGATTCCTTTGTAGGAAAAGTAATTCGGTAGGGCTCATAAACACAGAAATACCCACTTCCCCCAGGAGAAATCTACTGGCTGGCATAACGCCACTAATGCCAAGAAATCTCATAGAATGGGATGAGGTATGGCTTTCAAGGAAACACTCCCGGGAGGTAAAAATGCATATTTTGTTCCTTATTTCTGCCTATTTTTCCCTCTATTTCTACATATTCACTCCAGGATGAGATTTAAGGGTATCGGCGGGGTCGGGGATTAATTTTGAGTGATGGTGTTCAAACTTCCACAGGTGTTACCTCTAGTTTGACCAAAGATGCATACAAAATTTCAGGTGAATTGGAGGAAAACTTTTTTTAGCAAATATTTTCTTTTTAAACATAACATTTTTGTGTTTTTTAAAGTACATCTCTTTTATTTATCAGTCAATTTAAAAACAAAAGTAATAGCAGAAAGTTTTGCTTTATCAAATAAAACGGCAAACTCAAAAATCTAATATGTGATGTATGCTATTTTAGAAAAAATATTGTAAAAGTGCAATAAAAAATACCATAAAATTATATATTAAATCTTGGTAAAAATTTTTTAGAGAAAAAGAGAAATAAATTTGCCGATGTGTTCTCTCACTATCTTTGTTCAAATTGCTTTTTAGATTTTTAAAATCCATTCATAAATAAGGGAGTTTTTGGAATTTGAATGTAGAAAAGTAAGTTTTGAGAAAAATGCAGTTAAAGTTTTGCTAACCATTTATTTTGCTTTTAGAAGCATATAAAGTTTCTTGGAAAAGCCTACATGGCACTTGTTCCCCTCTCTTTTATAAGAGATATATTATTCCTCTAAAAAAAACATTTATCACTTAAAGAAAATAGTTTATATTATTTTTGGGGATTATCATAGAATGCCACTGTACTCTTGTGCTGCCAGGTTTTTAGGAGGCTAATGAGCCCCTCCTTCATATCTTCCTTTTGATGTTCTTTGCTCTATTGAATGCATAGTAGACATTCATTTCCTGGTCTTCTCTTTTATCTGAAAGCCTTTCAGGCTTTCTCCTGTCGTTTTTCTCATAATAGGCAGCAATGAACTTGCTATAGCCGATATCATGTTCCAATCTTTATGATGACCGTATCACCAATTTATTGAGTCCTCCAAGCTCACTCCTAAACATAACTTTGTTTGTTGCTGTTACATATTTCAGAAACATATTGTGTATCTTTTTTTCAAGGCCATAAGACGAAAGACAATCCTCTTCCGAACGTGGTTTATGCATTCTTCCTTGAGCACTGGATATGGAGTGCCATAAGGACCAGTGCCCTCATTCAAATTGCGTACTCCTTTATATGCTGTTGAATCCCCTTCACCAACAAATACTTTATATATGAATTTCCTGTCTAGTGATCTTTGCCACAATGCGAGAGCACCAGCAAATTCCATATCTCCAGAAGCTACGTCAAGGACAGCAATTACATCTTGAAAATGCTCATTCTCTTCCTCCTCCCCTCCTCATCATCAGATAATTAAAACAAAGTCGTCGGTGCCATCATCATCATCATCTTGATATATTTTTGCAAGGGAATAATAGATTTCACTCGGAGCGAGCTTCGTAATAGGAAGTACTTGGCATCTCCTCAGCACACATGGTTGGTGGCAAAATAAAGCAAACATGAGCTGTGTCTATAATTTTAGCTTCAAGATAAGTTTTGATATTGTGAGAGCTTTCTTCCTTCGCTTACTAAACTTCTTTTTCGGCATGTTGGTAATATATATAACTTGACGTCCAAAAGTCTGAGGAAGTGTTGCAATGGATTGAAAATAACAAATACATGATTACATCAAAGAAATATAAAATTCTCTCTCGGGACAACTGGCTCACATTATCAGTCCTGGGAAGCGTTGCCATCTCTATCAGGAAAACATATTGTACGGCATACGAAAGAATACGCAATGAAAAAGAAATACAAATACCTGAAGAATGAATGCAAAATGAAATAGTAAAACCTCCCAACCAGACCTTTAATTCTCTACTTGGGTGTGGCCTTTAAATTGGCCTTTAAACCGTTTAAAAGGCTTCTATTATTATCTTTGCGTGGCAATGGCCAGGACCCAGATCTGTGGAAATATGACGGTAACAATTTCTTTGAGCCAATGTCACCAAAATCGCAGGCCGCCGATACCCTTAAGGACAGCATCTCTTTCTTCTAGGCTGTGAAAGAAACTTGCTAAGTTAAGTACGATGTATTACATAAGAATCTAGTTTCCCTCATCGTTTTGCGAGGCTATCAGTACTGCTGTACGTCTTTCTTTTGCCAGGTTTTGCTTTTCATGGGAGGGCTCGTGCATGCAAGGGACACAACTTTCTCAAATATACTGCTTCAGTTTAAATTTTTTTTTCACACAAAACACAGATACACACACACAGTTACTCACACACACACACACATACATATATAGATATATATGGTGTGTGTGTGTGTCATGTATGTATATTGTATATATATATATATATATATATATATATATATATATATGATATATATATATATATATATATATATATATATATATATATATATATATATGTATATATATATATATATATTATATATGTGTGTGTGTGTGTGTGTGTGTGTATAATATCAAAATATTATAGCCTATATCATAAATAAATATATATATATATATATATATATATATATATATATATATATATATATATATATATATATATATATATATATATATATATATAGATAGTTGTACACTTTTACAATTTAGTTATTAGAATAGAAAACAAATATATTTACAAAATTTTATCATCATTGAAAAAATGAACATTCCTATTTATCACAGAGCAAAACAATTGTGGTTTGCTCTCAGCATAAGGTAGCAGTAAACTTTAGGAAAAAATAACTTTTTGTGCCAACTTTCCCCGTATACGGGGTAAATTGGCACACACTATGGCGTAAGCTGACACATTGATAATTAAAAGAAAATTACTACATTGCATTTAAATCAAATAACAAAAATATATTCTTGAATTTCTAAAATACAAAATATAGGGCACTAGTATCACTTCAGATCATCATCTGAGTTGCAATTGTGGCAGGTGTAAAATAAAACTTCATCAGCGCAGTCTTCATGCTCCCGCATGTTACATACCCTGCACTGGATCCACACTTCTCCTGCCTTACTTTTAGAAAATAGTTCTGTGCACACCAAACACAGGCTGTCTTCAACTGAGCTTTCTTCTGAATCAACATGAGCAGTTCTTAAACTATGCGACTGGTGTCTCTTTTTTGCTTGCGAAAAGAGGCTTCTTTTCATCTTTGGTGTTTTTTATTCAATTTCTTTTCAAGCGCTTTTTTTTTTTTTACTGGTGTGTCAATTACAATAGCAGAACGACGTTTCCTCCTTTTCAGTGAATTTCCCCTTTCTGGCACCTGCCTTAGGTAATGGCCTCAGTTCTGCATGTGAAGTCACTGTCTTCCCAGTTACTCCAGAAGATGGTGTGGGTTCATTCCGCTCTCCAAGGTGATCAATTTACCGTTGACTTCTCCATTAAGAACTTTTTGAATTCCATAGTTGTCTGAAAGCCCTTGTGTCTCTTTTCGGACATCTCCCTGTGATCGATCTGTTACATACACACCCATAATATCAAAATCTTGAAATAGCTTGCATTCAAAGGTGAAATTCCAGCAGTCCTAAACCCACTGAAAACATTAGATGAGTGACAGCAAGAGGTAAAGCTTTGGAAACTATCCCAGGAATGTCATAGATGGTCATAGTTGATCTTGGATTACTAGTCAATCACGAATCACATGCTCTGTTAACACATTTCTTCAGAGGTCTATAAACACTAACATCCAGGGGCTGCAACTTGTGAGAGCAGTGTGGAGGAAATGATATGACACTCATCTCATTATCCTTACAAAATCCCAGGAACAAAACGTAAATTATACAAATAACGTAAATTATACAAATAACGTGGAGCAAGTCGGCACATGTGCCAACTTGCCCCACCGCCCTATTTTTTCTTTTTGAGCCAACTTGCCCATCCCTACCATTTGGTACAAAAACACTTGCCAGTCCATACCAAGAAACCTTGAGTAATTAATTTTAATGGTATAGAATCTTTAAACCATAAGGAAAACTATGCAAGAACTGAAGAAATATTCTTTCATGAATGTATAGATGTTATAGCAAAAACGCAAAGAAAAACAAACTTTACTTACTACCGTCAAAATCAGACTTTGTCTCATAAATTCGAGTTCTCAATCTCTATAATTTCTATGGAATTTGCTGAGTAACTGATAACCATAGGCCAATACACAGTATATGTATTCGAGTCATCTATTGGTGAACATGATAATATATAGTAATATATATATATATATATATATATATATATATATATATATATATATATATATATATATGTGTGTGTGTGTGTGTGTGTGTGTGTGTGTGTGTGTGTGTATGTATGTATGTATGTATGTATATATATATGTATATATAAATTTGGGTATATCTATGAAATTTATGTATTTATTTACATGTTTAGGTGAGTCTAGAAATTTTCCTAAAAATCCCTTTATAAAACATAGCTCCGAGATGAAAGTATTCCAGAATGTTTATTGAAGTCTACCATTTCCTACTATGTACTTCGCCATGTTTATGAACAACAGTGTTTCTGATTTAAACTGCTATTATCTACTTTAATTAATGTAATCAGAGTGTACAGAATAATTAATATTCCTGCTGTCACCATTGTGCAAGAAATCGAGGTTTCATCTAATGATTTTTATGAATAAAAGCGTCAATTATTTTGGCATGGTTAAAAAACTGTAAAATCATAGATTTAAGAGTCTTTTCAGTAAAGGAATTTTCTGATTTCAGCGAATTTAGAACAGAGTACTTCTTTTCTGTTCATGAAATATTCTGCCTTCAGTGAATTTAGAATTGAGGACTTCTTTTTGTTCCTATAACTTTTAGAGGTAAAAATTCGAAATTTATCACAATTTAGCAGGACGCCTTATTAAAGAAATTCCATGAAAAAATATTCATTTGCAGTATTCGGACGAAATCGTAAAGTATCCAAGAGCATTAGTACGTAATTATAATTGATATGTTCTTAAAAACTACTAAGAGAATTCCCTTAGACACAGTATGAGATTACCATCCCATTTCCTTCATTTACAGATGGCACCATAGCATTCTTAAGAGATGCTGAATGGCAGTAAAATCTGGCCAAATTAATGGGGTAATCCTTAATTAACGGTTGCATTTGTTTCCTTAATTGCATACCCGCCTGGTGAAAAATGAGGGGATTGCTTGATATACACACTCCCAATCCTTTAATGAGGAGAACTTTTTTGCGAGGCCCCAAGTTCGGCTGCTAGATTAAAGACGGTGCTTTATAGGATTAAAGGTAGGTTTCGCATTCCAGATGAGCAGAATTAAACAGGGAGCTGATGCTCTATTACCAAAGACATGTTCCCAGCTTGGAATCCTCTTTGTTTCTGTGTTTTCCATTGCCATAGACTCTCTTGCCTTCAGTTCTTCTGTTGCTTCCTTCTGGGTTCGATCTATTTTCATTTTCTACCTCCCTTCCATCCTCAGCACAAATGTACTTAAATATGATAACTCTAACTGTAATGTAGTAAAAATATAAACAAACAAATATTGTAATTCTTTATATAAAGTATATAAAATATTGTCCATATATTTTTTTATATGAAGTATTATCCATATATTTTTACACATTCGTCCATAATGTGTATCAGTATTAAAATCCACATTTTGTATAATATCTCGTAGTGTTTTGAATCGCTGGATAAAATTACGAAGTCATTAAATATTTCCTGTCATTATGACTACTGGGTTGTCTCACGGATCTCCATATGTTAAAAAGTGTTTGCTGAAAAATATCTTTTATGAGATCTACCTTCTACTAAATCAAAATTTCAGTTTCTGTATACAAGCACATACGCATACACATAAGATGCATACACATACACACACACCCACCACCCACACACACACACACACACACACACACACACACACACACACATATATATATATATATATATATATATATATATATATATATATATATATATATATATATATATATTATTTACCAATACTCCCTAGTCATATTTATACTAATCCTTTAACTATGTTAACCTTATACTACCTCTTTTAATTATCTCACCTTAAAATTAGTTACATTCAACCTTTCTTCACTATATGAACTGTGCACTCAGTTCCTCTCAATAGCTTCAACCATTTTCCTCCCATTTCATTTAGCATCCACAACTTTTGTCCGAAAGAGAGAATTAGCTCAAAGTCATCACTCCATACACTTCCATTGATGTTCCAAAACGGTTCTCAGGCAATTACACTTACTGTACACTGTTGCTTTCTTTTCTTCATTCATTGGCTGACTTATCTTTTCTCAAAATATATCATAATTTATTTGTATTAACTTTCTAATTTCTATCTGAATCGTTTGCTTTTAATCCTCTACCATATATGTTAACATTTATCATTCTATTACCATGGTTTCCAATAATTCGCATAACTTCTTTTCAATTTCCAAACATAAACTATTCAAAACTGTGATTATGTACATCACTCCATCAACAAAGATACTAACTAAGTACGGAGACAACACATCCTGCGTCAGACATATTCTAATAAATGCTTCATCCTCACGACACTCATATCATTTTTCTATTTATTGTATTGTAAGCTTTTCAGACGTCCATGCAAACGACTCACAATTTATTTCCCTTTATAGTACGAAGTACATCACTACACAGTAAAAAAAAAAAAAAAGAAAGTTAATTCAGACAATTTTTTCCACGCCTACACCGACACTGTTCTTCCCTATCACTCGTTTGGTCTGGTGGTTTACTCATATGATCAAACTCCTACAAAAATAAAAAAAATTCCCTGCCATGCAACAACTCTGCCATTTTTACCTTTATTCAAAGGAAAATCTGTTCCCATTACTAATTTCTTCAGACTTTTTCTTTATTCAAAGCACATGTTGCAAAAAGTACAAAAATATTAAATCGTTCTCTCACCACAGTACCGCAATGTTTCACACCTAATCTGATCAACCTAGTTTTTCCGTTCTTAAAAACCTTAATTGGGCTCTTCATACCATAATCACTTTTGCGAGCGTTCTCAAATTCACACGAATACTTTTTTTACGTCGGCCTTATTCAATTGTACCTCTTCTTTATACTCCAGTTCGTCTATATCTTCAAAATAAGCACTATATCGAACTGGGTCTGATTTTTTTTCAGGCAGTATCTCTCCATTTGTATTTTTCAAGCTGAGATCCATTTGTTCATTAAACTTTTTCTCTGCATTCATTTGTCAGTAAAGTTTTGCACATATTCACCTCCCTTTTGCCATTGCTTGTATTCTACTTCTGAAGAGAGAGAGAGAGAGAGAGAGAGAGAGAGAGAGAGAGAGAGAGAGAGAGAGAGAGAGAGAGAGAGAAAGCATATTATAAAACCAAACTGGTAAAAAATCAATCATTCAAATATTTGCCACTTGATTTTAACAGGACGAAAATATACAATGAAATGAAAACATACTGAACGTCCTACTTGTGTCAAAGACTTATTGTAATAAATATATTTCCTAGTTGAGCCACCTCTCCCCACCCCCTCACCCCCGCGCACATTCCATATAAATCTTCATGATATCGTCCAGTTTCCATTCATTTAGGCATGTACATTTTTATGTTGGAAGAAATGACTCTTGATTTCTAGTCTTTACTTCATCAATTAAGTGAAACCCTTCTTGTTAGAACAATCAGCAAGCATATAAGAAAATAGTATACTGTTTGTGGTAACAGAAAAATTGATTTCTCTGATGGTCATAATTTATAGTAACAGTGGCTACTCTCTCTTTTAAAAATGCCAAAGCCTTTTATTATTCCCTTGTGCCCAAAATAAGATTTCCTGCCCCATCAAGCTACCTCTTTACTCTTGTATGCACTGTGCCATCACTCCCCAAATAGAGCCTTTACAAATCAATAATTTCCAGATTACAGGTACTCTCCCTCTCTCCTCTCTCTCTCTCTCTCTCTCTCTCTCTCTCTCTCTCTCTCTCTCTCTGCACTTTGAAATATAGTGTAGTTGCTCACCTATTCGATGGGGTGCATATGAATAAATCTTCAAAGCGCTCAAATAACAATTTACGGTATGTTCTTCAGGTTCACATTTGACGAAACTACTAGCCTCTGTATCCTTCAGCATTTACGGAAAGCGTTGTTCACCAAGTATTGTTGAAATCTAAATCCCAGTATTTCAAAAATAAAAAGTAGGGCATACCGTACCCGTCCATTTACCAAATTAAAGAACATTGAAACTGGTCATTCTGGTAACACTGACGGATACATTAATATCTGATACTGAAGATAATACTGTAGCCGGAATTAGTTGTCAGACCAATGAAAAATTCGAGAAGCCTGTCATTTACGTAATATATTTATTTATGCTTATGTATTATACCGTTTTAATACTTGTAGGCTGTCCTGGCCTCTGCTCACGCGCATCACTGGCTTCACTGGGTGGAATCAACGAATGGCTATGAAACATTTGCTAAAAATCGCTCGTCTTAATTTCAGAATTTACGTCAGCAAACACAAGGTATTGGTATTCATCCTCTCTCTTGGAAATTCGTTTATGTCAAAAACCGTTGCGTAAAGTATGGATGACCACAAAAATTCTTCAAAGGTGAAATGGTTTTCAAATGCCTATAGTCACAGATACCTTGTAATTCTGATAATCTTGGGTGGATTGGAGTGCATCGTTTTCCCCAACATTGATGGAAGAATGCTAATCACTTCACATGCTTCCATGTCTCTTTCGAAAGCCTATTTTTCTTAAGGCCATTTCTCGTCATAATGTGGTTCGGATTCCACAATAAGCTGTAGGTCCCGTTGCTAGGTAACCAGTTGGTTCTTAGCCACGCAAAAATAAGTCTAATCCTTCGGGCCAGCCCTAGGAGAGCTGTTAACCAGCTCAGTGGTCTGGTTAAACTAAGATATACTTAGGGCCATAGCTAGAAAAAAGTTTCTGGTGTTATTTTATAGTATATCAATGAAAATTAAAACAGAAAACTAATGTTATTCTGCGTTTTGCCATAATTCTTTTATAAAGTACATCAAAAGAACACAGATATTGAGAAGTATAAATTTATTCTCAAACAATCTATTATTGCGTCGAATCTGGAGCTGAGCATTGTTACCTATCTAAGGAAATGCATAATGGTAATGTTATTCATCTGAATGTCAGTAAAGATACTAAACCCAGTGACTATTAAAGGAGAGAGCGAGAGAGATATTGCTGTCCTACTGTGTTTCGTGGTCAGCAGAATTATTGTAATCTACCCGGAACGGAAAATAGAGTGTTATTATGGGACATGTTGGAGACACGCATTAACGTTAATGTTCATCAATGAATATGGGTTCTCTCAATCAAAGTAATAATATCAATAAAGTTTCATACGCTATCTCGCAATAACTGGCTAAACGAAAAAGCGATTTAGTGACTTTTGCATTTACGTACAAATATATTGTATATGTATGGGCTCACTGAAACAAATAATTGAAGTTTTTCTTACCAACAAATGATAGTAGCCAACTGTACTCATTATTTCAATAATCCACAACATCTAATTGAATATCAGATATAATCTGAACGTCCATGCTCAGTTATATTCCTGAAGTACTTTTGTTTCTTTTCCGAAGACTTTATTAAACCCGCAGGCCTGGTAAACCTTAATTAAAGTTCTTGGAGTACCAATTAAGTTGATAGAAAGTAATGACTGAATCGTTTTAATGAATTTTCTAATAGGCCTGCAACCTGAAAATTGAACTGTATAGCGTGGCAGTTAAAAGAATACGGAATAATTTTAAAATATCGAAGGTAGAATCAAAATTACCAAAGATGCAATGATTAAAAGAATTAGATGGGCAATTAAATTAAAAGGATTACCGTTGATTTTCGAAATTGTGGAGGGCAAATATCAGTTCTGAGAATATCACGCTGTAATTTCTTTTATAATTTCATTTATTGTATACATACTTATGCGATAATGATTATTACAATCAAATTAGCATTGAAGCATTTATTACAGAGAAAAACTGCCATTATTTCCTGGAATATTCTGTAATGAAAACAAGATGATAAGCTGATTATATCGATAATATAAATAATAACGGAACTCTTGTCTAGTTCGTATTATAAACAGAAGGA
>NC_089764.1:2021313-2053813 GCF_040412425.1 Macrobrachium rosenbergii | reverse complement strand
CTGCCTGAAGAAAACCCCCTCTCTCTCTCTCTCTCTCTCTCTCTCTCTCTCTCTCTCTCTCTCTCTCTCTCTCTCTCTCTCTCTCTCTCTCTCTCTTAAGTTCTAACAGAATCCTACATCTAAACAGGTATGTTTAAATCAAACCTAGGATCCCATAATAGACTTGATTTCGGCAACCCATCATGATATTGATAAAATTTTAAAAATGAGCAAATAACAGGTTATTAAACCCAGACCTACAACGTCATTAAAACACAAATGATAATAAAAAAGAAACCACAATCCTTTCCCCACATTGATACTAAGTGCCCCATACTAGCACCAAGGTCCATTAGTCAAACAATAAAGACAGGTGTCTAAAACAGTTACCCCCGACCATTGTCCATGCTATTTGCACACCTGTGCATAGTTATCCCAGTAACATCTTGAATCAAAGAAACATTCTTATATTAGTCTAAATATGAGACACTGCGGAATATTTCCCATAACATAATTAAAACCCAATAAGGAAAATGCACAAATAATAATAAGAAAAACCACAAGCATTAACAAATAATAAAATACACGGCAAGGCATTGAATGTTCACCAACTGTCTTAAGCTTACCTTTTCAATGGGTAAAAGGGAGCTTATCTTTCCGCTGTCTATGATAACTGGCTGCAACAACAATAATGCCCCATATTTCACAAAAAAAATCGAACTTGCCTGATTGGCCACTCCCATTTGAACAAACAAACTTGCATCACCCCATTGACGGTCCCTACAAATCCGGATCTGTAACCGGATAAGGCTTCTGGTGGTTTTCATACTGACTAAACCTCCATTCACACGTGTGTTGTAACCAAGGGCCTTTGAGAAGGTTGATAATGCTGAATTTGCGACGGAAGTGCCCAGTCGTGTTCAGACTATGCTGAATCTGAAAAACGCCCAAGCATCTCACTTCTTGCCCTGTTTTATTCTGCCACAGCATGTGTCACCAACATTTGCACTTGTGGTGCCTGCTTCTCCTTAAAGCACCACAACCATCCACATTTCAAGAACATGGCGACACACATGATTAACATAATTACTAGCAACAAGGCCAGAACACTCGTCAGTACAAATTCATGCCTGTAAAAAGAGTCAATATAATCAATTCCTTCCTCTTCTATCGGTGCTGGCAAAGTAGTTATCTCCACCAATCCTAGTAACTCCACCATTCCATGATGATGATGACGCGTGTGTTGAAGGAAAATATTTGCTGACCAGTTATAAATTCTTCTGTTTAGCGCCATGAACAGGGCAGAGATTATTCTCCATGTTCTATCGAATAACTGCGACCCCTCAAGTATCACTGTTGTAGAAGAACTGGCACAGAGCATAACAATCTTGTAGCTCTTGCAGTACACCGCTGTAGATGTTGTCATGGGAACCACCATGTAGCCGGTTACGACTGGTTGAAAGGTACGGTGTGAAGCTGTCTCGTTATGCGTCAGTTGTAACTCGCATCCCCCTAAGTCTATACCCCTTAACACAAACACTTGGCTATCATAAATATAAATTATTATAGACTAACACACATCCTGACTTGTAATCTAAAGCTGAATATTGATACCTATCACTCAGAGTGTACATAGTCTCTATTCCCTCCCACATTACTACAGAGCCATTATATGTGCTTGGAAAAGGTCTTATTATATAACTGCGAAACGACTCCTTGTCACTGGTCAGAATCTCTGTAATTAACCCTCTATCAGACAAACATACCCTAATTATCCAATAATACTTATACAAATCACTCCCTGCGAAAATTATAATAGACCCCAGTCCTAAGCTCCATCCTTCAAAGTGGACTCTAACACCCCAAAAGGTAAAATGTCACTAAAACATGCCCCTGTGAAGCCGCTATTACCGCCTGCACCTGAGATTGAATTTCATCCAAAAAGTATTGGTTTCTTTCTCAATATTTAAAAGTGTAGTGTTCAATGTAAAGATAGCAATTGTCACATCCAGGCCATCTCTAATCCCCTCAACAGTAAATTACAAAACATTGTAAGTCTTACTCAAATCCTGAAATGCCCCCAGTAATTCCGTGTCACTAGCATGCAAGTTCGTCAAAACTCTCCCCTGATCAGCCAACTTAGCCTCCAATATCCCCACTTTCGTTAGACTCGTAATTAATAACCCACCGATCGCTGCTACTGCCACTGATATTCCTACCAAAGCAACTGCTGCCCTTTACGTTTCCTAGGATGAGTACCCGCCAACTGATACTATTTGGCTTCGTATCCAGAACCCACGTCAATGTCTTCATAATTTTACCCTGAATTTTGTCCGCTGTAACCTTAATTTCTGATAACAAATGTCCCAAAGGGTTGGACAAATTACATCTAATATTCGGTTCCTCTAGCGTCCTCTTTAGCATTTCAACACTATTCAGAGAACTTAACAACTCTGACCTGGCCGACTCCAGATCCTCGAATTCCACACTCATCAAAACCTTGTCAGATGACAACCACACTTCGTGGTCCTCTTGAATAACCACACCCGGTCCCAAATACACCTTTTCTCTTGCATCCACAGCTGCCACCAAGCTGAAGGGTAAGGAGAATCTCCGCATCTAAAAACAGAGAGGGGGGGAACCATAAATAAATGCTTAATCCCCACAAAAAACAAAACAAGAAAGATTACAAAACTCTATGGTCAGCATCCCCACATTTCAAAACCCGTTATCCCCAAAGGAAACCCTAAACAAACATTAAACTGTTCTTTTAATATTCGAAATGTGAGTTAACCTTGTTACCCAGTGTCTTAATCCAAAATTACAAAACCTATTTCCCCTTTTCTCTTCTATAACCTGAAACAGCCTGTCGAATTTTGGGCCCAACTTATAATTCAAGTCATTTCTGACATTAATCTTCAAAAATACCTTATTTGCAACTGCAAATCTTACCGCATCCGATTTTGCATTACTTTGCAAGGCCATTTCTTGAGTCTTCGACTCCAAATTATTACTAAGACGTCCATGTCTCTCTTTAGCTGTAGCAATCAATGATTTAACTGTATTGTCACAGCGTGAAGTATGGACAACAAATCAAATGCACTGCGAACTTGATAACCAAATAATATTTCAACTGGCGACACACCTATGGTGTCACCAACCATTGTATTTATGCTATGTCTCACCACATCTATAAATCTATCCAAGTTCTTGTGATTACCAACCACCGTACCTCGAAGAGCTTCAAGCACTTTCTTATTGGCTTGCTCACACAACGCATTAGCTTCTGGCCTATACAGAAGAATATTGACTTTCTGTATCCCCATATTCCGCAAGACACTCTAGTGTTCTATTCACAAATTCTCTCCCATTATCAGTGATAAGTATCTCCAGAACCCCATATAGGCAAATATACCCATTAAAAATTGTCACCGCAACCTCATCTGCCGTCTTATTCTTTAACACAAAAATCTCCACGAACCTTGTTAATTCATCTATAATCACCAACAAATGCTTGTATCCAAACCCTGCTTCGTAAAAGTTTGTAAGCAGATCCATGTGAACCTTTTCAAAAGGCCCACTAGGAATAGGAAAATACCCCAGTTTACACAACATAACCCTCACCCTCACCAGTTTGCACGAATTACACACAGAACACCCCTTCACAAAATTCTCCACTGAAGAAAACGTGTTCTTCCAGAAAAATTTATCACGTATTCTGTGGTACGTCTTCTCAATCCCCAAATGTGGACTACCAAATTTACAATGCACTATATCCAAAACCACTGGAATTAATTCTTTTGTCACCATAACCTGTGATGTATCACCCTTTTCCTCACTATTCCTCAGCTTATATTTAATTCTCCTCACCAACAAATTACTCTCTAACTCCAGACCTGAATAAGGTAATCTATAGCCCTTTCTCACAAATTCACCTCTAAGATATGCCTTTGCATCTGCTAACACACCGTCTTCGTTTCTTCTCTATCAAACTAATATCCCAATCCATGCACTCGCCAATTACAGTACACACGTCCACAAAATACCTACTAAGATCATCCGCCACCACATTACATTTGCCCTCAATGTACCCGTACTTAAGCATAACATCAAAATCTCTAATTGTAAAAAAAAAAACACCTATCCCTTTTAGGAGAAAGATCAGGCTTATTAAAAAGATCCAACAATGGCTTATGATCCGTGAGAACTTCTACCTTATTCACCATTAGTAACATCTTAAAATACACTAAACTAGACACCACAGTGAAAGTTTCTTTGTCCACTGTCGCCATTAACTGTTTGTTACTCCCTCATGTGTTGAACTCTGCTATAAAAAGCTATGGGATGCAATTTACCCTCAAATTTCTGCGTCAAACAAGCACCTACCCCCTCTGGACTTGCGTCCGTCACTAATGTGAACGGTACCAAAAAGTCCAGGAATTTTAAAACTGGAGGACTCATCAAAGCCTCTTTGACTTTCGGAAAGACTGCCTGCTAAGGATTACCCCATGAAAACTGTACGTCATCCCTCAGTACATCTATCAAAGGCGCCGACAACGTGGAAAAACCTTTCACGAACCTACGGAAAAACCCCACCATTCCCATAAACGAGTGAATCTGTTTTTTTCTTTTTTATTTGTGTGTAGGAAAATTAGCAATTGCTCTGACCTTCTTGTCATTCACTCGAACACCTTCTTTTGAAATGCCATGTCTTAAATATACAATCTGCCTCTTTAAAAAAAAAAAAAAAAAAAAAAATTTGCCTAGCTTAACCTTTAGACCTGCCATTCTAACCCTCCTAAGGATTTCCCTAAGCACTTCTAAGTATTCCTCTATGGAATCCGTACTAATCAAAATGTCATCCATATACACAAAAACACTGTCCCCTACATCCCGTGCAAGACTGCATTCACTAGCCTTGTAAATGTAATAGGACTACCTGACAAACCAAAAGGGATTCGTGTAAATTCATAATAACCCTTCAGTATCGAGAAAGCTTTCATTTTTCTACTCTCCTCACTCAATGGCATTTGCAAAAACCTTTGCATGAGATCAATTGATGAACAGATATTCCTACCTCCAATCTCTAAAAGCAAATCTGCTAAACACACCACTGGATACCTATTTGGAATGGTTTCTCATTCAATTTCCTAAAATCCACACATACACAGACTGACCCATCCTTCTTATGGTACCACCAGCAACTCGAAATTAAACGGTGACGAGCTAGACTAATTATACCTTCCTCCTCCCACTTATTAATTTCTTGCTCCACCTGCTTCCTAACCCTGAAAGGTATCCTATATGATGGGACATAATGGGCTTTCGTCCCTCCCTCTAACTGCACCTGATGCTCTAACACATCTGTTAGCTCCAGTTTATCTCCCTTCAGAGCAATAACATCTGAATATTCAGCTAACACCTCACCTAACCATTCTACATATTCTTTATAATCTGCCTCACCCAAATGACTCCTATAAATCTTCCTTCTAATCTCCATTTCAGCCTCGAAAAATCCATTTTCCTCCCCTATGAATGTCACTGATTCCATTTCACCACTCCATTCTTCTAGATCTACAGTAGAACATATGTGTTCCTCTGATACCTCCTAACTGAATTATTGCAGTTCAACAATTCCACCCATGGAATTCCTTTATTTGATACCTTATCTACTGAAACTGTACTCACCGCACCTTTAAGTTTCTCACTACTTTCCACCACACACACCAGTTTATTCACCCTTAAACCACTAACCTTAACTTTCACCAGACAAACCATACCCGCTTCTATATAATATCCTCCAACAAGACACCTTTATATATTCTCTTGTCCTCACCATTAGGGTCACTATTTCCCTGTGATCGATTGTCACCTACAATTTCCTCCTTATTTCCACTTGCAGATATATTCTCCTCCATTTCCTCAATACCCACATACGGGATAAAACCCCCGGTTTCTCCAACTGTTATACCTCCTCTACTAGGGTATATGGAAATACCGATCCTAGTACACGCTGGATGCCCCAATAAAACCTTATTACACAAATTAACACCTCTAGCCACTAAAACCGGTACTCTTATTAACTGGTACCCCAGTGAAAAACAAATATCCACCTATCCTACAATGTCCAGTCTATGAGCTTGGACATCACACACCTTCCCCTCTGAATGCCTTAACCGAAACTGGGAAAACATCGATTGATAAAAATCATAGTCCACTAAACTGACTTATGACCCCCGCATCTACAAAAATCAAAATACTAGACCCAAATGTGGTTCCCTTCACCACAGGCTTTGGTTCCTCTATCTCCCAAAAGCCCTATATGACACGAACAGTTTAACCTTTCCCTTTTGACTGATCTGCCCTGAAAAATTCTATTTTTAGACTTCCTTGGATATCCCTCCTGAGGAACTTTCCTATAGCTACCACCAAAATTCTGAGTTACTGGCCTAGCATTACTTGTTTGGATGACGGACAAAACCGCCAAGAATGCTCAGCACTTTTGCTTCCAGCACAGTATTTAATTTGGCAAAACTTTTTTGTATGGACTGGCTTATTGCAATTAAAACAACGAAACTATGGCATTTGGTCCTTAGATTTCCTATCATTTCCAATTTTAGCACAAAAACCACTAGAAGCAAAATCTGAACCTCCCTGTGAAAAGTTCCTATGACCACCCAGCATGGTTTTCAGCATCCCAGCTGAAAAATGTGCTATCTACCGCCGGCCATTTCGACATGTGCTTTCGAATTTGGGCAAAAATCAACGCTTCATCAGATGTAGGCTCCATCCGACTATCAAAACTACCACTACTGCATCAGGGACATCATTCAGAAGCCAGAAAAAATGCAACAACTTCTGAAAGTTCTCTAATGATATAAAATTGCCAGATGCCCAGCTCGAACCTCTCAGTTTCTTCACTAAGTCCAAAGCTGCATCAAATAACTGATGGCGATACTCTACCATAGAATTCTGTCCCTTCCTGATCCTATAGAATGCTCTCATATCCCGAACCAAGTCACCGCATTTGTCTGCTCCATATGCAATTCTTAGAAAAACTTTCAGGTCATCCCAAGACCGAAATTTCTTAAATCCAAAGCTACTGCAGCGTTTTCCAATATCTCCCACATCTAGAGCAAGAAAACCATTAGCCTCATTAAATGCGTCTATCTCATCTGTGATTGTCTTTGTATTCAAATGGTTTTGAATAGACTCAATAAAAATTTCACCAGGCTGTTTCAAAACTCCATTCACCAAGCCTGGAAAAGGCTGAATTGGAGGGGCAAAGGTGGGTGATCTTATTTACCAAAGTCTTCTTATCATCTGGCTCATCACTCGATATCTTTGTGGCTTTTTTTTGTCCCTTGCTAGCAAAAATAGATCTCTTAAGAACCTTTGGCAAGATTTTACCTGACCTCATATACATTTAATAATAAAATCCTGAACCACAGCCCTGCAAAAAAAAAAAAAAAAAAAAAAAAAAATACACCCCAACCGCAAATGCACACAATATTAAAACTTTGCACAATATACTCTAACCAACAAAAAAAAAAATCAAAATACTAATATCCCCTTTAACTGGAACTATTCACAAACTCCAAGGGAGCAAATCCCTTCTCTTATATGTGCTCCAGTGACCCAGTCAAACAGCTGAGCACAAGGACATCTGGTATTCAATGTTAAATCCCCAAGTCATCCCCCATGGAAAGAAAGAAAACGAATCATAGAGATAAATTCACCCTTCGACACTCGACTCCTCAGTCTCCATGCAAGAAACTGCTAAGCAAGCAACGAGATAAGGCTGAGTTGCTATGCAAAGAGGGGGAACCCTGAACATAATCACCACTTATGGCACAAGTTTCCTTCCCACATTATACCCCATGTCACATGTCCAACAAAAAAATAAAGAATAAAAAAAAAAACATCAATAAGAGAGAAGAAAGAAAAAAAACAGGAATTTAAATTCAAAGAAACTATAATGAAAAAAACTTACATTTTCCCCTTCCACCGAATCCCAAAATTCACGAAGTTACACCTGCACTTTCAAAAAAATACACAAAAGCACACACCTATGCCACAAACCGCTGTAGGAACACCCACACTCGTTAATCACTCCTCCCTGAATCACCTGATTAAGACTGACACAATAAGCGACGCTCGCTCAGTCACCCTGCACTATGTTTTGCGTTCGCGACAAGGAAACGCCAAAAATTTAATTTTCTTCCCAACTGACGGCGTACCAACTGCATGCATATCTCCAAAATGCCTATTACATACATACTCTCTCATCAGCGTGGATTCATGACACTGTCCATTAGTGCGTCTATACCGCTGCCCACCAGTTCTGTTATATGAAATGAACATTCATGCAACCATGTTTTCAACTTACCTGGCAAAAATCGCGCAGGTTGGAAGCTGGCCGAAGAAAACCGTTTTCTCTCTCTCTTGCATTCGCTCTTTCTCTCTTAAGTTCTAACACAATCCTACATCTGAATGGGTATGTTTAAATCAAACCAAGGATACAAAAATAGACTATTTCGCAAACCCAGCATGAGATTGTTAAATTTTAAAAAAATGAGGTAATAGCAGGTTATTAAACCTTCGCCTACAATGTCACTAAAGCTCAAGTGATAGTAAAAATGAAACAAAAATCCCTTTCCCCCACATTGAAACTAAGTGTCCCATACTAACACCAAAGTCCAGTAACATCCGTCAATCAAAGAAACATTCTTATTTGAGTCTAAATATGAGACAATGTGGGATATTTCCCAAAACATAATTAAAACCCAATAAAAAATGCACAAATAATAAAGAAAAACCAAACCACAAGCATCAAGAAATAAAAAAATACCTGTCTTAAGCCTACTTTGTCAATGGGTAAAAGGGAGCTTATCTTTCCACTGTCTATGATAACTGGCTGCAACAACAATAATGCCCCATATTTCACAAAAGATCTCGCACTTGCCTTATCGGCCACTCCCATTCGAACAAACGAACTTACATCACAGCAGTGACACTCCCTACAAATCTGGATCTGTAACCGGATAAGGCTTCTGGAAGTTTCCATGCTGACTTTACTTCCGTTCACACTCGTTGTAACCAAGGGCCTTCGAGAAGGCTGACAATGCTGAATGTGCGCAGGAACTGCCCAGTCGTATTCAGACCGTGCTGAATCCGAAAAACACCCAAGCATCCGCTTCTTGCTCTATTTGACCTCTGCACAACAGTGGCGTTCCAGTGTTTAATAAAACATATATAAATATGTTTATATATATACACACCCATATAGCATGTGGTGTGTGAGTGTACACGTGTGCGTGTGTGTGGTTAAGTTTGTATGTGAAAAATAGTCTGGAGACTTTCGGTCAACGCCGTTCTTTATTAACTAAAAGGTAAACTAGAGGATGTACTGCTACCGAGAGAAATATTGTTTCAATTTAGAAGATCGCTCAGCACCAACAGCATATAAGGGGAAACTAGTCTTACAATTTGGCTAAAGAGGCATTTACTGTGCCAGCATAACCAGATACCTACGAAACCGACGTACACAATTAAAACAGAAAATAGTATTTTCCTCCAGCGTACCAACGATATTCAACATGAAATCCGTCCTCGCCATATCTATTAATTTCCAGACTTCTCTACCTGATAGCGTACCTTCTGCTAGTTAATAACGCAAATGACGAAGGATATCATAGAGCCCATTCAACTAGAATTAATTCCGTAAAGCTTCAGATTAATCAGATTGTGAAACCACTGACTAGGAGTACAGCTCAGAAAAAAATGGTTCTAATATTATACTTCTGTCACTACAAATACTATTATGACTTACTTTATTAGACAGTATTGCAGAACTGCAAATATTTTGTTATTTCTTATTTTTAATCTGCTCACTTCCCTCTCTTCTTCAAGCGATTCGGATGAATTACAAAGCGAGAACATAAATTATAAATGAACTAACAATATCAATTGCAAGTATACTGATACACTGTATATCTTTCACATTAATGAATTATAAGCGTTCACTTTACATACAAGAGCCTAATTAGCCTTCGTTAGTAAAATCAGCATGGATGAGGGGTAGTATACAATTTTGTAAATAATAACCTTAATAAGGCAGATCTTACGGATTATCAATGTAAATTAATCCAACAATCTTTATTTGTGTGTGTATATATATATATATATATATATATATATATATATATATATATATATATATATATATATATATATATACACACATACACACACACACACAAACACACACAACACAGATCAGATGCACAAGGCGTTTATTCACACAATGAAGGAGATTAAGGCAGGAATACAATGAGATTCACATTTGGTTTTATTCCTATGCTTAGTGACAACATCGTCACATCTTCAGAGATTTTCTACGAAATAATCATGAGATCCAATAGTTGAAAATGCTAAAACAATTTAGAGGTAAAATTACGACTCACAGACTTAAATTACAAGCACTCTTGACTAAAACTGAGACTAGAAGTACAAAATATTATAAATATAATTAAAAGAAAACTTCAAATTTCCCGGCAAAATTATAAACAAAACGCCAGCACACATATAATCAAAAGTAAAAGTTATATATTCACAAAACCACAGCTGAAAACGGCTCCACACAACCAATCTTTCAGCATCAAAAATAAACACACACTTAAAGTAAACAACGTCACAGGCACATAGTCATAGAATGACAGAAATTTAGGCTAGACACAATGGGACAGCAGATGCATGGTTTAGAGTCGGAACTCGTAATTTGATGACTTACGTTTCCAAAATCAATAGTTTGTTGATTTCCTCTGTTTGGCCAATAATTTTAAAATCTTCATATTTGATGGTTGGTTACCTTTAACGGAGACCCCATGGCCATGCCCTCAATTGAGATTTCTGCTTACCAAATTATAAACCAAATTACTGCCCCTTGAAGTGGTATTTTATCTTTTAAAAAACTCAACTTTGCAGACCACAGCCGCCTACGGAGTGAGTTAATGGCTTTGTCACAAAATGCATTCTTAAAACTTAAAACAAACTGGGCTCCCTGTTTTAAAAAGAGTGATCTGGAAATTCTCAAGTCCCTTCTTAGCGTGATGATATTATCACTGTGAGGCCGGATAAGGGGAAGGGAGCGGTAATATTGAATAAAAATGATACATTAACAAAATGAGTACTATTTTAAGTGATCGCACGATGTTCCAAAAAGTAGGTGTACCGGATTATCAAAGCATATTCAAAGTGGAGGATAAAATCAATAGATTTCTCAGAGTCTTGAAAAATTACATCATTGATGAAAAAGTGTTCCAGTCCTTATTCTTACAATACACCTAATTACAAACTAGCAAAATTCCTCGTCTCTTTATTGGAAAAGTTAACCACAAATGAGTACACCCTTAAAAATTCTGAACGTACTTTATCCCAGGATTCTGACTTATTCATAACTAGTTTTGATGTCGAGTCACGTTTACCAACGTGCCTGTTAGAGAGACCATAAACATTATTCTTGATAAGCTATTCCTAGAACTTGCGTCTGTTTATTTTAATTTTAGTTATTCAAATTTTAAAGCTCTATTAGAATTGGCGGTGTTGGAAACGGCATTTGTTTTCAATGGACAACTTTTTAGACAAATTGAGGGCATGGTCATGGGGTCTCTGCTTGGTCCTACCTTTAAGAACATCTTCATGTGCTCCCGGGAGGAGCACATTTTGGGCGAATGGCCCCTGGCCTTCCGTCCTCTGTTTCACTCACGCTATGTGGACCATACTTTTATCCTATTCAAACACGAGCACGATGCAGACCGGTTCCTGGATTTTGCTAATAATTTCCATAAAATTATTAATTTTACAATGGAAAAAGAACAGAACTCAAATTTAGCCCTCTTAGATATTCTGGTCTCTAAGGAAAGTGACTGTTTTAATACTTAAATTTTTAGAGAGAAACCATTCACTGGTCTCATTGCCAACTTCTACAGTTTCTGTTTTCTCAGTTTTAAACTTAACTCTATTTATACATTGCCCTATCGTGCGTTGTCTCTTATTTCTAGCTTGACTCTCTTCCACAATGAATTTACTTTTCTCCTCCAGTATTTTTCTATTAACTGTTTTCCTTCTAAGATTTTTTATAAAATTTTAAATAAACTACTCAATAAAAAGATTTCTGAACAATCTACGTGTTTTAAGGTCCCCAAGTTCCCTCTTTATGCCAGTGTCCCATACCTATTAAATGATAATTTTCGAAGGGACTTTACTAAGATCGTACAGAAACATTTTGGAGCCATAAATTTAAAGCTTATGCCTAAGAATCCCAAGACCATTGGCGTGCTATTCAAGCTTAAAGATCGGTTATTCCCTTTGATGACATCGGGTGTGGTTGATGAATACACTTGTCCCAGATGTAATCTGGGAAAATAAGTAAGATCTACCGGCGTTTTCTCAGGGTTAGGGCCGATTGTCATTGGGGCGTTAGTTACAGAATTGAGTGAAAACTATCTAACCCAGAAAATTCTTATATAAGGAATAACATTATTAAAGGTAAAACAATCATCAAATATGAAGATTTTAAAATTATTGGCCAAACAGAGGAACGCAACGAACTACTGATTCTCGAAACGTTAAACATCAAATTACGAGTTCTGACTCTAAACAACCATTCGTCTGCTGTTCCGTTGTGTCTAGCCTAAATTTCTGTCATTCTTTGTGCCTGCCAAGTTGTTTATTTTAAGTCTGTTTTTATCTTTGATGCTGAAAGATTGGTTGTGTGGAGGTGTTTTCACCTGTAGTTTATACTTTTACTCTTGATTATATGTGTGTTGGCATTTTGTTTATAATTTTGGCAAGATATTTTAAATTTTCTTTTAATTATTTAATTTTTTTTTTTATTTTAGTCTCAGTTTCAGTCAAGTGTGCGTGTAATTTAAGTCTGTGAGTTGTAATTTTACCATTAAATTCGTTTAGCATTTTCAACTATTGGATCTCATAATCTGCCCTTATTTCATATGAACATATATTTCATTTCGTAGAAAACCCCTGATGATGTAACAATGTTGTCATGAAATGTAGGAATACAACCAAATGTGAATCTCATCGTGTTCCTGCCTTATTCTGCTTCATCGTGTGTATGTGTGTGTATATATATGTATAAATATTTATATATATATATATATATATATATATATATATATATATATATATATATATATATATATATATATATATACACCACATACACACACACACACACACACACACATATATATATATATATATATATATATATATATATATATATATATATATATATATATACATACATACACATATGTATGAAGGAGCAAAAGCGCATTAGAAGCAATGTTGGGTGAACTGAATGGATACCAGTAAGAGTTGGTTTACATCAGGGATCTGCTTTAAGTCCATATCTTTTTTACCTGGATGCACTAACTCGAAGGATAAGAGATCACTCCCCCTGGTGCATATTGTTTGCTGATGACATCTTGTTATGCAGCACCAACAGTTGGGTAGCGGAGTCAAAACTAGAGCAACGGAGGAAGTTACTGGAAGACAGAGGATTAAAGATCATTAGGAAGAAGATTGAATACCTAAGTTTTAATGAAGATCAAGAAGCCGAGATTAGTATGGTAGGGACTAGGCTGAACCAAGTAGAAAAATGTAGGTATCTTGGTTCAACAGTGGCTGATGATGGAAATTTGGATGTAGAAATAACACACAGAGTGCGGGCTGGATGGAAAAAAAATTGGAGAAAGATGTCAGTTGTTTTGTACGACTGCAGAATCAACATAAAGGTTAAAGGAAGGGTGTATAAGGCAGTAGTGAGACCAGCTTTGATGTATGGAGCAGAAACATGGCCGGTAAAGGGAGTGCAAGAGAAGAAATTGGATGCGGTAGAGATGAAAATGCTCAGGTGGATGTGTGGAGTAACAAAAATGGACAGGATCAAAAATGGAAGAATAAGAGGAACTACTAAAGTCGTGGAACTATTAAAGAAGGCCCAGGAAAGAACACTTCAGTGGTATGGCCATGTGATGGGAAAGGATAAGACATACGTGGGGAGGAGAGTGATGCAGATGGGTGCCTGGTGGGAGAGCAAGAGGAAGACCGAAGCAAAGGTGGATGGATGTAGTTAGAGAAGACCTGAGAGACAGACAATTGTCAGAGGACGATATGTTTGACCGAACCAAATGGAGGAAAGCTGTCAGAAACATCGACCCCACATAGAAGTGGAAAAAGATGCAGAGAAAGAAGAAGAATATATGTATATATATAAAATGCATGTTTGTGCATTGTTATTGATATTGTAATTCAAAACCACATAAAACAACGAAGAGTAACTCTGGCTAAATGAAATAATTTCCTGTATTTTACATACCTGGAAATTAATATAGAATAACATACAACTACTCACTTTATACAACATTTCATTCCAGGAAATTTATACACAATTGACAAAGACAAAATATTTGAATGAAATGTTTTTAGATACGTCAGTATTTATTGTTATCGAAATATTGATGTCTACGTCGTGTATATGTTAAATTCACAAAAATATAATCTCAAAATATTGTCACTGAAATAGCCTGGTTTCCTTGAACCTGTCAAACACTGTATTTAATTACATCATACACGATGGGATGAAATACCTAAGGAATTTACCCAAATTCTGGCCAAAAAGAGATGAATTTTTAATAATGTAATACTAAGACCAGAGCACTGATAATTAACCATGGGCTTCAAACTTATAAGTCAGATATCATGATGGAAATGAGGTGGTGTCTATTCTAAAGTATAGCTCCTAAATTTGACAGGAAAATGTTCCACAGAGTCGATTTCTACTTATGTCTCTTGAGAGCCAAGTGGTTAAATTAGACCGTCAACTAATTATTTCCAGACCAAAGGGCCAGGTTCGAACTAAGCAGGGGCAGAAGTACTTATAATCATGATTCCGTCTGAGTGTAAAATGTACCCTAGGTACAATGAATTTCTTATGTTTATATATATATATATATATATATATATATATATATATATATATATATATATATATATATATATATATATATATATATATATATATATATATATATATATATATATATATATATATATATATATATATATATATATATATATATATATATATATATATATATATATATATATTAAAGGGGCTAAAGTCGAACCTGACAACGGAGGACACTGTGATGCACCTCACAATTTTGCAAGCTTGCAATCTACCCCTTAACAACCACGAATGCCAACCTCCCCAGGTAACGCCTCATAAAATACGTCTCCTAACTATCTTCCTAATTGCAAAAACCAAACACCTGTACACATTCCTTTTTCAGCGTGGGTCCGTGACACTGTTAAAGCGCCTTTACCGCTGCCACCAAACTGTTAAAGGGGCCGATGTCGAACCTTGACAAAGGGACCTTTTGGCTTACCTGAGTTTGGTTGGTATCTTGTCGCCGCCGGCCGAGAAGTTCACTCTCTCTCTCTCTCTCTCTCTCTCTCTCTCTCTCTCTCTCTCTCTCTCTCTCTCTCTCATTTACCTACTCTGTCTAAGGTGTGTAAATCAAACATAACAAATCATGTTAAATAAATTAAGGAAGATAGATACTAAACCCAATGAGCATTACCCCAAAATAAAGAAAATAATAATTGCATGTCACATATGATATGTAGGGACTAGTTTCTTTCTCCCATCGAATCTCTAAGCTAACCCCCACTTCACGGAAGTGTGTTACGCATAACTTTCAAAGTCATTTATGTCATCATTCCATTAGAAATGACCACTTTCCCTACTGGCCATTGTAAATGCTCGCTTAGCCAGGTGCATACCCTGCCCAATCAATCATGGGTCCATTGAAACATTCATGGGGAAAAACGGAACCATCTCTATTAGACGACAGTTTGTAAACACACCAAAACACATGAGATAAATTGTAAATGATAATTAAAAACATAACTCAGTCTTCAAAAGAAAGCTCATAAAAGTTAGTAATTTTCCAAAGACTACTCACTCTTCAGTGAATGGGAATCTCGATTCCCAACGTGTCTAATACGTCCTCTCTGCTTGGCCCGTCACACCAGAGTGAGCAATCTATCACAAGCCCTATTTGCACCAAGCGTTTTTGTACCGAACGTATGTACGTTTATTTGCGTTTTACAAATCCACGAATCCACTTATATCCAGACCAAAAATCTCCATGACTTAATGATGGAAATTTCCATCATTGCCACGTGATGCTGTATCTAAGTGCCCTATTGAATAATGTTCATGCCATTCATCGAACACTCGCTGAGTCTCACTTGCGATCTCATGTGAACGGAATCTCCCTGGTTTCCAACCGGACGAACAACGCTGAATCTCAAAAGTGACTGAACTCAAGGCGCTGAATAAACACCGAAGACACATCTGCACAATATGGCAAGCGTTGGTATGTTACGATTTATCTCCATATATGCTTAATACACACACACACACGCGCGCAATGTTAACCGTCTTTTATCAAATTATTACTTTATGTGTGCGGTCCATTTCTTAATATTCTTTTTTTATGTTCTTGTTAAAAAATTTTTATTCTTAGGCTAACATAGGAAGTATTATTCATACAACTTTGTAAATGCAAAGTTTCATACTACACTTAATGAATTTCCAGTGTTCCATTTTTTAAGTTTTGCTTATATAATACCTTTCGTTACTTACAGTATTTCCAAGGTAATGAGGTTTTTAAGTTTTAAGTAACATCCTTACGCGAATGACACTTTTTTTTTTATTTTGTTATTACAAACAACACGAGTTAATGTTTATGCAATGTCTGGATTACCTCACACACATCGCTGAAACGGAGAATAGTTAGACCAAAACCAATTCAGAAGCTAATCGCGTAAATATAAAGATATTGAAAACTTCCATCTTCATCCACTCTACAAGAATACAATTTCTTATTGTCAAGATCCGCCCCCTTTTTTTTTTATCTCATCCTCCCATTCAGTCCATTCATAATTTACATATCTCATTTCACGGTAACTTCCTGTCAGTTCGTAAATCATAAAATACCCAGTTTTTAATTATCAGTATTTGAACGCTAATTTATGTGAAAGGCTTATATTTACTGTCAAATGTCATTTTCTAATTGTTTCAGGTTAGTGAATTCAGTAGTCACCAGAAAAACGTCTGCACTGAAATGCTATATAACAGGTTTTCCCTTGACACTTGTTTGGAACATCATATTACTCTCTTTTTGCTTCTAATTTGTAAGCGGATTTACGGTAAGCTAAAAAACGAACTTCCTAAGATATATAAATTTTCAGTTTTCACTGAATCCATCGTAGACCATTGTGCCTTTCCAGTAGAGAGTCAGTGAGACATTTTAAAGGTTGACGCTCACAGTGCAAGAAATAACGAATAATACATAATTCTATTAAATTTACTGCCTGTCATAATAGTAATACACATGGACACAAATATTAAATAAATATATATTTAAATGCCGGATACAGAGCTGGTTTAGTTTCCCGCATGCTTCTATTGCACGGCTACAACTGCTCAGGTTTGAGGAAATTCTTTGTTTTCCTTTACAGCAATGACATAAAAGCCATTAAAATATATATGATGTAGTTTTTAGATTTACTCTGGTCCAACAGAAACAAAGGAAGTCGGCAGTGAATACCTATACGACCTACAAAAATTATTATTTTCTTATATATATATATATATATATATATATATATATATATATATATATATATATATATATACCTGTCGCCTATATATATACATATATATATTATATATATTTATATATATATAATATATATATTATATATATATATATATATATATATCGATATATAATTATATATATATATAATTTTCTGACTCATTGTCAGGATCAAACCTGGTCTCAAAGTGGAAAGCAATGGCGTTACCCACTGGGCCGTGGCCTCAAGTTAAAGAAGTCAAACCAACAAAATGACGCACCCAGGCAATTACCTGGGCAAGTTTGAACTGCTATGCACTTGGTATGCAAGCAGTTAGCTTGCCCAGGTAATTCCTTTGGGCAGTTGCTCTCAGGTTCCGACTTCTTTAGACTTGTATGGGCCCAGTGGATAACGCCCTTGCTTTCCACCTGAGAGACCTGGGTGCAATGATCCTGACGTGAGTCAGAAATTTTAGATATATATATATATATATATATATATATATATATATATATATATATATATATATATATATATATATATATATATATATATATATATATATATATATATATATATATATATATATACATATATATATATATATATATATATATATTATATATATATATATATATATATATATATATATATATATATATATATATATATATATATATATATATATATAAGAAAAATAATAATTTTTGTGTTTCTTGAGGTATTCACTGCCGACTTCTTTTGTTTCTGTTGGACCAGAGTAAATCTAAAACACTACATCATATATATTTTAATGGCTTTTATGTCATTGCTGTAAAGGAAAACAAAGAATTTCCTCAAACCTGAGCAGTTGTATGCAATAGAAGCATAGGAAACTAAACCAGCTCATATCCGGCATTTAAATATATATTTATTTAATATTTGTGTCCATGTGTATTGCTCCCGACAGGCAGTAAATTTAATAGAATTATGTATTATTCGTTATTTCTTGCACTGTGAGCGTCAACCTTTAAAATGTCTCACTGACTCTCTACTGGAAAGGCACAATGGTCTACGATGGATTCAGTGAAAACTGAAAATTTATATATCTTAGGAAGTTCGTTTTTTAGCTTACCAGTAAATCCACCTTACAAATTAGAAGCAAAAAGAGAGTAATATGATGTTCCAAACAAGTGTCAAGGGAAACCTGTTATATAGCATTTCAGTGCAGACGTTTTTCTGGTGACTACTGAATTCACTAACCTGAAACAATTAGAAAATGACATTTGACAGTAAATATAAGCCTTTCACATAAATTAGCGTTCAAATACTGATAATTAAAAACTGGGTATTTTATGATTTACGAACTGACAGGAAGTTACCGTGAAATGAGATATGTAAATTATGAATGGACTGAATGGGAGGATGAGATAAAAAAAAAAGGGGGCGGATCTTGACAATAAGAAATTGTATTCTTGTAGAGTGGATGAAGATGGAAGTTTTCAATATCTTTATATTTACGCGATTAGCTTCTGAATTGGTTTTGTCTAACTATTCTCCGTTTCAGCGATGTGTGTGAGGTAATCCAGACATTGCATAAACATTAACTCGTGTTGTTTGTAATAACAAAATAAAAAAAGTGTCATTCGCGTAAGGATGTTACTTAAAAACTTAAAACCTCATTACCTTGGAAATACTGTAAGTAACGAAAGGTATTATATAAGCAAAACTTAAAAAAATGGAACACTGAAATTCATTAAGTGTAGTATGAAACTTTGCATTTACAAAGTTGTATGAATAATACTTCATATGTTAGCCTAAGAATAAAAATTTTTTAACAAGAACATAAAAAAAGAATATTAAGAAATGGACCGCACACATAAAGTAATAATTTGATAAAAGACGGTTAACATTGCGCGCGTGTGTGTGTGTATTAAGCATATATGGAGATAAATCGTAACATACCAACGCTTGCCATATTGTGCAGATGTGTCTTCGGTGTTTATTCAGCGCCTTGAGTTCAGTCACTTTTGAGATTCAGCGTTGTTCGTCCGGTTGGAAACCAGGGAGATTCCGTTCACATGAGATCGCAAGTGAGACTCAGCGAGTGTTCGATGAATGGCATGAACATTATTCAATAGGGCAATTTAGATACAGCATCACAAGGCAATGATGGAAATTTCCATCATTAAGTCATGGAGATTTTGGTCTGGATATAAGTGGATTCGTGGATTTGTAAAACGCAAATAAACGTACATACGTTCGGTACAAAAACGCTTGGTGCAAATAGGGCTTGTGATAGATTGCTCACTCTGGTGTGACGGGCCAAGCAGAGAGGATGTATTAGACACGTTGGGAATCGAGATTCCCATTCACTGAAGAGTGAGTAGTCTTGGAAAATTACTAACTTTTATGAGCTTTCTTTTGAAGACTGAGTTATGTTTTAATTATCATTTACAATTTATCTCATGTGTTTTGGTGTGTTTACAAACTGTCGTCTAATAGAGATGGTTCCGTTTTTCCCCATGAATGTTTCAATGGACCCATGATTGATTGGGCAGGGTATGCACCTGGCTAAGCGAGCATTTACAATGGCCAGCCAGTAGGGAAAGTGGTCATTTCTAATGGAATGATGACATAAATGACTTTGAAAGTTATACGTAACATCACTTCCGTGAAGTGGGGGTTAGCTTAGAGATTCGATGGGAGAAAGAAACTAGTCCCTACATATCATATGTGACATGCAATTATTATTTTTTTATTTTGGGGTAATGCTCATTGGGTTTAGTATCTATCTTCCTTAATTTATTTAACATGATTTGTTATGTTTGATTTACACACCTTAGACAGAGTAGGTAAATGAAGAGAGAGAGAGAGAGAGAGAGAGAGAGAGAGAGAGAGAGAGAGAGAGAGAGAGAGAAAAGTGAACTTCTCGGCCGGCGGCGACAAGATACCAACCAAACTCAGGTAAGCCAAAAGGTCCCTTTGTCAAGGTTCGACATCGGCCCCTTTAACAGTTTGGTGGCAGCGGTAAAGGCGCTTAACAGTGTCACGGACCCACGCTGAAAAAGGAATGTGTACAGGTGTTTGGTTTTTGCAATTAGGGAAGATAGTTAGAGACGTATTTTATGAGGCGTTACCTGGGGAGGTTGGCATTCGTGGTTGTTAAGGGGGCAGATTGCAAGCTTGCAAAATTGTGAGGTGCATCACAGTGTCCTCCGTTGTCAAGGTTCGACTTCCCCTTTAATATATATATATATATATATATATATATATATATATATATATATATATATATATATATATATATATATATATATATATATATATATATATATATATATATACATATATTTTATATTTATATTTATATATATATATATATATATATATATATATATATATATATATATATATATATATATATATATATATATATATATATATATATATATATATATATATATATATATAAATTTCTGACTCACGTCGGGGATCGAACCCAGGTCTCTCAGGTGGAAAGCAGGGCGTTACCCACTGGGCCATACAAGTCTAAAAGGTATGCAAGCAGTTAGCTTGCCCAGGTAATTCCTTGGGGTGCAGTTGCTCTCAGGTTCCGACTTCTTTTAGACTTGTATGGCCCAGTGGGTAACGCCCTTGCTTTCCACCTGAGAGACCTGTTCTGATCCCGACGTGAGTCAGAAATTTATTTCTGTTCCACACGTGATTGTGTGTTGATGATTTCTATATATATATATATATATATATATATATATATATATATATATATATATATATATATATATATATATATATATATATATATTGTGAGTTTTAATCAGACATGTTTTCTTGTAGCCTACTTTTGGAAATATGTATATTGTATTTCTGTTCCAAGGAAATATGCGATTTCTAATGATAATAATTCTTGTAATGATGAAATAAAAAAAAAAAACTCATGTGACAGGCGAGATCCCAATTTCGTTTCACAGTTGTGATACAAAAGCATTAAAATTTTTTGAGCACAATGACGATAGTTCCGTTGATTTATTTCAGCCACGAAAGATTTATTTCAAACTCGGAATGGTTGCCAATACATGTAATTCATCATTTCCTCCTCCTCTGTCGTGTACAAATTTTACCATAACTTTATTCCTTACAGTAGAAATGGTTTTCACTCCTGAAAAACATAGAATCTATGTTTCTTAAAAACAAACAACCGGAACCACGTTTAAATTAAAAATATCTTAATATCAATGTATCATCGATTGTATTTTTCAATTTATTATGATGGCACTCATATCTTTGGCCGTTTTGCCCTCTGTTGTTTTCATGGCAATGTTTTATTTCATTTCATGAAGGTTTATTTTCCCACACAAACCTTTCTTGTGTGTGCATGTGTGATTGTGTGTGTGTGGGGGGGGGATCTGTGCTTTAACAAGACAAGATTATAGTTTTCAGCAACAAACACTACTTTACACTTTTCTATATCTTTCCATTTTTAATTCATATCATTTATAATTATTAATCACCAGCCTTGTTTGAAACCGTAAATGTTCACAAAGACTGACACTTCTACTGCTTTTTCATGAATAAGCCCAATTTACAAGAAGCGATTCTCTCCCTTCTGTCTATACACCTCGTGATTCAAATACATCACCACTGAAAACGTTGTCATTATTGTTGTATATTCTCTTCAAACTCCAGACTCCTTATTTATCGAATTAGTAATAACGCCTCTCGAGTTCAACATGCCCTTTACTCTTAGGTATTTTGTAAAGCAATTTTAAATTAGATAATTATACATAAAAACATCTCCACCCCGCCATTTATTTCCCTGTCCAACATTCAACTTTTGTATGAAATTTCCAATAACCTTCTCGACACATGTTCCTAGTCTTTAGGAGTTGCTGCTGCTTGCTCTGCTACGCTTAAATTTTCCAAATGAAATTCGTACATAATTGGAAGTCAAATAACAACCATGGCTACGTAACAAACGTGTCGCTGGAATTCATGTTATTTTATGAGCACATTTAACTGCGCTACCCTTGCTTTACTCATATATTATCTTTTGTTTGTTATAGGAACATATCTACCTGTCTGAATATTGAAAGTCTTATTTGTTATTCAGAATACATCGTCTATTACAACAACTGAATATTCTACTCTCTTGCCCACATGCATAAGTACAGCACCAATATATTCTGGAATACATAATTACATAAGGTACGCTTAAAAACGTCTAGTTGACTACTGACTTTTTTTTACACTGTTGCTATGGCCATAATATACACAGACAAGGCAGATATGTTACCGAAGTTTGTATGGCAACGCAAAATGAGTAGACTACAGTTCTTTTCAATTTCCACTTCATTAGTAAATCTAACGATAGAATCAATTTATCTAGTCTAGAAATTTCTGGTAAAAATTCAAAATTTTAACATATTAGTTAACTGTCTTCTTCATGTTTCATCGAAACGGAGCCTAATCTTCATTTTCAATTAAACTCCTGAGTTTTGTTTAGAAGCTAACATTATTCAAACTTGATCTCACAACGCCAGTATGGCTCAGTGTCAGATGCATCCCATCTGTGCGTATGCAATCGGTGACAACAAAAGAGCATAAAAAGCACGTAATAAAAGCAAGTAAAGAGTCAATATAGATCAAAGGCACTGTAGATTATGACATTAGTAACATATAAAGCACAGTAAATAAATCAAAAGGAAATTGGAATTTACATTATAGCTACCTAAATAATCTTTTAGCATAATTAGTCCATTGATTCTACTGAAATTATTTATACAACACTTTTATAAAATTGGTACGAAATTTTTGCTGCACACACACACACACACAAATATAAATATAAATATATATATATATATATATATATATATATATATATATATATATATATATATATATATATATATATATATATATGTTCAGATTTAAATTAGAAAAAAGATACTGAAGAAAAATTTTTTAGGTAACTGCTTATGATTTTACGATAAATATTACTAAGAGGTTTCTGAGCCCCTAAGTAGTAGCTTTCTATAACTTCGGCAGCTTCGTGTACATATACATCATCCTCACAATGTGTACTTGGTTGCGTGTTCTAAGGGTGAGAGCACACAACCAAATACTCACATTGTGCCTTTTGCGTTTATCTTATATTCAATATCTTCCAGTTGCCCTTTCATTGTTTAGCAGCGCCTAGGTCTTCCTGTTGATTCATTTACCTTAACACTTCCTAACTGCATCTTCTATTCACCAGCTTATCACGCTTCATTCTTGAAACATAACAACTGCAAAATTCTGAGCTATCAAATCAGCCTGTAGCTGGTATATCAGGTTTCCAGGGACATACAAAGATTTCTGTTTTCTTAGTTTTATTTCCTCTGACGTTTCAAACGCTCTCTGGCGTTTATCTTCAAAGAGTGAATGAGTGGCATGCAGGTTACAAGGGTATATATAGCAAACGGGGGTATACAGTTGTCGAGTCGGTTATTCAGCAGTGCTTTGGGTGGTCCTAATAGGTTGGTGACGAAATCTGGCCTGGAGGCGTTGGGACCTTCTGGGCCTAATCGCTACTTGAATTTGGGAGTGGCTGTTATCCGGGATTATACGTTGATCAGGTAATCTGCCTTCTGTGTCCGATGCTGGGTCCCTCTTTCTTCTCTCTCTCTCTCTCTCTCTCTCTCGGTGTCTCTCGTCGGTTCTCTCTCTCTCTCTCTCTCTCTCTCTCGCCGTTTCTGTCATCGGTTGGTTTCTTAAATTTCTCCGTATTATGGTATGGAGAAATTTAGTTTCTTTCTCTGTGTTGGTGTTCGGCTTTTTTTCTAAGATATGTAAAGCTTCGAGAAGCCGTAGCCGTCGGCGGTCCGTTGCCTAGTCGATGATTTTGGTATTCTTTACGAGTTCTTCTCTTTCGGACATTCTTTGGTGTTTTTGAGCGGAATGATTAAAAATTACTCCTTCTTGGTTGTGACAGGAGAGACGCTTTGAGAGTTTGGTAGTCGTCATCCCGATATAAGAGAGGTGGCATCTTTCCACCGGGCATGTGAATTCGTAGATGGCACTACTTCTCTTCAAAGGCGTTTTTGGGGGCGCAGGGTTGTTTTTAAATAATAACTGGCTTGTTTTCAAATTTTTTTAGTATATTATCAGCGCTATTTTGTCATCTTCTTTAATAGGGTTTACATTTTCATTTATTATTTTTCTGAGGGCCTTCTCACCTTCTGCATATTTCTGGTGCATATAGTTTCTGTAATATAGTTTTATGGATTTTTTCGTCAATAATCATGTGAAATTTGGCAGGCCTCAGGTTGAACAGTATTCACAAGTTAGTTGAGGGATCAACTTACAAAAATTAATTTATATATACAAAGTATTGCTTATTGCTTATTTCAGAAAAGCAAATTTTTATCAATTATCAGTGGATATGTTTTAAGAAATTATATATATATATATATATATATATATATATATATATATATATATATATATATATATATATATATATATATATATATATATATATATATATATATATATATATATATATATATATATATATATATATATATATATATATATATATATATATATATATTCAACAGGCGGAGGTTTCTCAAAACTCAGTAATATAATGAAGGCAGGGGAAGCACACCAACAGGTCAAGAAAGTCATATTTATTCAATTGCAACGTTTCGAGGCCAACCAGCAGGCATCATTTTCAAGCTACAAGTAGTAATACCTAATTAGTACAATAAAATTAAGTGACAAATATTAAAATACACAATATAAATTACATTAAAACAAGCGAAGTTAAAAATATGAATAAGGACCAACTGTTGAGTATGGAGGCAGAGGAAGGACTGACCAAAACGTAAACAGTTCACGAGAGATAAAGAGGCGCAGACGAGGCATGGGTGTTCAGTGTGGGGACCAGTTTTTAATAAACAATGATTCATTAATTGCTAAAAGTTTGTGATTAGAGGCTCTGCCCAAAACCTTAAAGTCCTTGTACTGAATAGCATGTTTGCATTTCTCGGCATGATCCCTTATGTTGGAAAATTCGATTTGAAAGTTTAGTGCCAGTTCTATAGCTGACAGCTCTATGACTGTCGATTCGACTTTAAAGTAACCTATGTGTCGATCCATTTAGGTTCCTCGATTACATCGAGGACAAGTAAACTTATAAATAACACAAGAGGTCATTAAAGGATCCAAACGGTCTTTGAAGCCAAAAAGGCTACCGATATTCAGTGGGTTTGTGGGTATAATTTTGATTTTCACGGCAGGGAGGTGACAGGATATTAGAGATAGGAGCTCTTTATAAAAGATTGTGTCGAATAAAAGGAAGACTGGAATAGAAAGGTAGTTTAGAACGCGAGGGGTAGGATGACGTGGAACAAAAAATATTATTTAAAAATTTGGAGACATGTTTAAAGAACAAGTGGGTGGGAAAGCAGTTGTTGTTAAAGTATTTTTGCAGGGACGTGATTTCATTGTGGAAAGCTTGCCAACTAGAGGACAATGCAAAGGCTCGGTGAAGCATGGTTAGTACTGAATTAATCTTAAAATCAAAAGAACAAAAACTATAAAAATTTGTACCAAGACCAGTAAATGTCTTTTTCCGAAAAACAGAAGTAGAGAAGCCTTGATAGGATCGTATTATTAAAATATCTAAAAATGCAATTGGTTGTTAGTCTCGTGTTCGATCGTAAATTTAATATTAGGATGAAATGAATTAATGAAAGCTAAAACCTCTCGGCGTCAAACTGACTTCTAAAAAGTGCAAATGTGTCTTCCACATACCGCTTATAAAATAGTGGATGGTAACTAAGGGGACAAGTATCAAGCATGTGCTCTTCCAGCGAGCACATGAAGATACCGGCGAAGATGGGTCCAGTGGAGAGCCCATAGCCATACCCTCAATTTGCGAGTAAGAACAACCATTAAAAACAAAGACGGTGTCCCGCACCGCTAGATCTAAAAGTTTCTTGAAATCGTTCTGCAGAACCCATTAAAACGAGACTTATCCATAGGAAAAGCTTATGTAAAATAATATCAATGGTCTGTTGTACAGGTACATCTGTAAATAAAGACTCGACATCGAAGCTTACCATAACAAGATCCGAGTCCTGAGCAAGAATAGTATTTTGAACTCATATGAATTTTAAGGCTGTAAGAATTTTCGGCCAAGGAGGCAAGCATGGGAGCTAGATATTTTGCTAGTTTGTAATTAGCGCTATTATAAGACGCTAAGATAGGGCGGATAGGAACGTTATCTTTGTGGGCCTTTGTAGGCCGTACATAGAACCATAGGATGACTCTGAGCTGTATAGGGACCGATAAGTGTTCTCAGTGATGATGCCACGGTCTTTTAGGCTTTTCAGAAATCGATTAATACGGTCTTCTATTTTAAACAATGTTGAAAATTCAGGACTTCCCAACCTCTGGAACCTTGCATTATCATTTAAAACTGTTTCCACTTTAGTAATATAATCATCCTTATTTAGAATAACAACTCCTTTACCTTTATCTGACGGGTAATAATAATGTCCTTGTTTTTGCAAGAGATTTGAGAATATTCATATCTTCCTTTTAAAAATGGAGCCCAGTGCGTACGCAATTTAGAATAAGTTTTATGTGCTAGGCCTTGAAGTTTGATCGAAAGTTAGGAACGTCAAGGTTGAGGTCAAGGTTGATCAATCTAGAAAACAGGAACTCCAGACTGCCAAAGAACTGCACAAATGAAGGTCTGTAACAAGGCAAAGCAAAATCCAAAACCAAGAGAAAGAAGGAATTCTTCTCGTTTCGACAGGGGAAGTTGGTAAAATTTAACACTGTTTTATTGTCATGATTAAATTTGTCATGATTAAATTTTGTTCCAAAATTTAATCATGACAATAAAACAGTGTTAAATTTTTCCAATTACTCCCTGCCTTCATTGGTATATATATATATATATATATATATATATATATATATATATATATATATATATATATATATATATATATATATATATATATATATATATATTCATGATGTTGCCTTTGTAAGGCATATCCTCTCATAATTTTTACATATTTACTTTTTTTATCAAGTGTGTTATGTAATGATAATGATTGTTGAAGTATCATATTTAGTTTGGCATCAGATCTCAAAAGAACTAATGATTGAATAACTTGATAGCGTAATTTAGAATTGCTAGTACAGTTTTAATAGTAACGTAGTTTAGAATATCTTTCTTGATAAAAGCTTAGGTATATGAACATGCGTGTGTGTGTCCAGCAAAGACTGTTTACTTCAATGTCATCAAAGCTGAGATAAGAGAGCGCTTTGTTTGGTCATGATGACAGGTTTGGATAATATATGCCGATTCGTCCTGATACGTGGCTCAAGACGCAGGATTTCATGTTGTTACATGCTATGTTCGGAGTCAATGCGATGCTACTTGAGAGAAAAATACATATCTTGACTGGGTTACGCCATGTTTTTGTAAGATTGGTGTTCAAAACGTTTTGCTGATGACGTCACTTTCTTCTAGAAGCTCCATTGTATCTCGCACCTAAAGTGCTTCAATGACGTCACTCTCCTCGTTTTCAGAACTTTTATCGCGTACCCAAAGTGCTTTAATGACATCATGTAATTGTTTCACATATTACTGGAATTAAAAATTTATTTATCTGATTTCGATATCCAGTTGATTTGGTTCCTCTCTCTCTCTCTCGTTCTAGAAAGAGATTACTTTTTAACGCAGTGTTTTGTGGTCATGTATTAGCATTGACTTTTGAGATCCAATTTAGCCTGCAAAAGTGTGTTTTGTGGCAAATGCAGTTTGCAAAGCAAGATTTATATATATTTCACAAGTTTGTAAGGTAACGTAAATTTACTTATTAATAATTACATATGATAAGTTAGGAATTTTTTACCAAGTGAAATCATTATTACAAATCTTATGTGTATTTTTGTGTGTTTTTCTATTTAAAATTTCTTTATATTTTCACATTTTTTTATGTTGTGATGTAACATTTATTTACGCAGCATTTAAATATTTCTTGCACTAACATTGTATATAATTTAACATTGCATACTTGATACTTTTTCATTTGTTGAGATTTTCTTTTCAAATCTTGAGCACTTGCTGTTTAAATTTTGCTTGATTAATTTAAATTCTGATAAAGTTTTTGTGAATCAGTTTTGTTTCAAAAATTTAATTCATAAGAATTAATTAAGTGTTGTGTTATTTTCAAGTAATAATAAATTTTTATATTTTAAAACTTTTAGAAAAAGTGTTTTATTTATTGATCACAAGTGAATAGGACTGATTGTGTGTGCATAAGGCAAAGATAAACATGTTTTGTCTTCTTTTTTAGTTTTGCAAAGTGAATTAAGACCAGGAAACAGTTAGAGTTTTTGATGTAGTACGCCTCTCTACTCTCTAGAATATTTCTAGTTTAATTTTTGATACCTCACATATTCTGATGAACTTAGCTTGATTTTTCAAGTGATTATAACAAGTTTTTCTAAGGACTACTGTACCTTAGAGTACCAGTCGTAATAATTAATGCTATGAGAGTTCAAGTATCTACATTAAGGAGGCATATTTTTGAATTTTGAGATTAGTTGTAATAACCAGGTACTTGATAATACATTGTGACATTATATAGTTTGGTGCCCAGAGACTCCGAATAAAACAAAATATCACTCTGGTTTATGGTTTATACTGGTGTGGTGTTAGATTATATTTTGATAAGAGTGACTACATGCTATTTTGCCTTGTATTGGTGAATTATTTAGTTGAGTAACTTAGAGAAAATGGTTCTGTCTGATGTCTGTAGTTTTTAGCAACTCCTTCCATCCAAGAGTTATCTGAATCCAACCTAATAAGGCACAGTGATTGCTTTTAGCAGTGGCATGTGGGGTAATGTGTCTAGTGGTATGATTAATGCACAAATCAAATATAATAGTAATCCAAGCATTGATGGACTCTGGTAAAATAGATGAAGAGTTGAAGATGCACAAGAGTTGTTGAATGCAGCTGAGGCAGAATTTACAGATAAACATGCGCAAAAGAAAGAGAAAAGTGATGCAGAAGCAGAACTAAGACATATAGAAGAGACGAAAAATTTTATATGAAAGATGTATACTGAAAGAGAGAAATACAGGCAGAAAGAGAAAGAAAAGAAAGAGAAGAAGAAAAAGCAGCAGAGAAGAGGAAAGGGAAAGAGCAAGACATGAAAGGAGATGGAGCACAAAGCCTTGATCCATATTACCTGTAACACCATCTAATCCTACTCAAGGTAATTCAGACCCTGTATTTGATGTAGTAAGAGTGCAGAAGTTAATCTCCAAAGTTTACAGAAGAAGTCAGACAGTTTTTATCACTTTGAAAAAGTGCTTATATGGATGGCCAGAGACAATGGTCAGTCTTGTTACAGAGCAGTTCTCATTGGTAAGGAAGAAGTGCCTATTTAGCCTTATCAGCTGATCATGTAAAGAGTACAAGGTACTTAAACACACAAAGTTACAAGTTTACTAGATGACCCTGAATATTATAAAATGAAAAGGACGGCATCTTGAGAAAGGGGATGACAAGATAACTCTTTTTGGGATTTATGTCAGCAGAAGATGTTTAAACGATGGTTGAGGCTACAAAGTTAAATCTATGGACGAACTTGGAGGAGTTAGTGGTCCCAGAACAATATCTTAGAGGAATTCCTGAACACATAAGAGCCTATTAATAGATACAGAGAGAGGTTAAGAAACTGGACAAAGCTACTGTATTGAGAAGACTTAATATTATATGTAGCAAAAGAAATTATAATGTCAAGTACCAGAACCAACAATGCACAGGTTTCAGGTCTCATCCAAATTTCAGGAACATTACAACTGGGAATCCTTCTAGTGGCTATGCCAATACAAAGCCAGGTAACACCCCTTCAGCAGTTGAATGTTAAACTTCATCATCCAGTCTGTTTTCAAGATAGATAGAAGACTAATGTTGTCATGTTACAAGTGTGGTAGTAGACACAGTCAGAGTGTTATCAGACACAACAACAGAACAAACCAGTTGGAATTTAAGTGGTTAGCGTAACCAGGTGAAGCAAACTACGAAGAGCAGTGTAAATGATCTGAGACTAAACAAGCAGAGTGTTTAGCAACCAGTGGAAATGTAACTTCAAGCAGTGAGTGCTGAGCAGCCTGGAGGCTTTGCCATATATCTATGAAGGCACGCTGACAACTCAAGGAGGAAGTGTGCAGGCACCAGCACAAGTATTACGTGATAATGAGTAACCATAGTGGTAGTTCAGGTGCCCATCCAGGCTGGAGCAAAGAATCTCACCGGAGATTCAGTTATTTTGAAGGGTATAAGAGGAGAAGAGGTAACTCCTATATGCCGCTTGCATTTGTCCTGTGAATTGGTGACAGGAAATGTTGATTTTGCTGTAAAGGAGTCACTAGCTGTTGAAGGTGTACAGGTTTTACTGGGTAATGAAGTTGGTGGTGTACCATTTATTCCTTGTCCTATAGTGACAGACAAACCATTAAGGGTTAGTCCTACAGTAGATTTAGAGAAGAATAACCCCCACCTGTTTCCAAGTTGTGTAACTACCAGGAGTATGAAGAGAAATCCAGGTCTAAAAGTGAAGATACTGAGGATTTACTGCACCAGAAGGATCAAGTGAAAGATTTTAAGCTTAGAAGAGCTGTTCCAGGGAAAGTAGTTTCCTAGTGTTAATGAAGAGATTTCAAGAAGAAAAATCCTGTTGTTATTGAAGCAGAATTCCAAGTGCAGTCAAGTGTTCTGAAGATAGTAGTGAAACCACAGAAGCAGAGTTAAAGATATGGAGAGTTCAGCCCCTTAGTTGGTCAGGTGACTAGAGAGAAGCTAATGAAACTGCAGAAGAGGGATACAACGTTGGCTGATTTGTTCTTCAGAGTTGTTGATCAAGAAGAGATGCAACAGACCTCCGCCTGTTATTATCTAAAGGAAGGATTACTAATGAGGAAACATCGACTCAGATATACCAGGAAATGCTGCAAGGATTCATCATCAAATTTTGATTCCAGCATCCATTGAGAAGCAAGCGCAGCAGAAGTACGAGTCTGGACATATGGGAATCAGGAAGACTGTTAAGAAGGTTATGAAGCATTTTTTCTGGCCTGGACTTCAAGGATGTTAGCAAATTTTGCAGATTGTGTGCCTTACACATGCCAGATAGCTGGAAAACCGAATGAAACTATTCAGAAAGCACCCTACATCCCATAGAAGTAGAGGAGAACCTCTTATACAAGATAATTATAGATGTGGTTGGGCCACTTCTGGAAAACAAAGAAAGGAAATGAATATCTGTTAACATTAATGTGTCCAGGACTACGTATCCCGGAGACGATTCCCGTAAGAAGTATATGCAAAGGTAATTGCTGAGAAGTTGCGGAGTTTTTCCTCCAAGTTTGGAATAACAGAAATTGTGCAAAGTGATATGAAGAACGAACTTTACTTCCAAAATTATTCTAGGATGTGATGAACTTTGTTAGAGAAAACAACAGTTATCAACTGTTTATCATCCAGACTCAAGGAGCCTGGAAAGGTTCCACCAGACATTGAAAAGTATGTTAACTAAGTATTGTACTGAATCAGGAAGAGAATGGGATGCTGCTTACCTTACTGTTATTCGAAGTTAGGAATGCTTATCAAGAAAGCATGGGATGTTCACCAAATGAAATTATTTTTGGTCGAGACATTAGTGGTCCATTGAAGATTCTTGCAGAGAATTGGGAAGAA
>NC_089764.1:2011313-2016313 GCF_040412425.1 Macrobrachium rosenbergii | reverse complement strand
TTACTCGCCGTTCTTCTGCTATCTCTCCCACTGCATTTCTTTTTTTTTTTATTTCTCTCTTCTTAGATACTGACTAAAGATCCTGGTGGAACCATATTTCCTGTATGAAGTCGGGTAACAAAGTATAATTAGTGTTGCCTAGTGAGATTGCATAAGGTATCCTCCATGGTGTTAGCATAATATTCTCAATTCGAGATACCCCCTTACAGTAATAAGTGTTAGCGAGAGGACGTATAAGTAATACTCAGGCAAGCCTTGGAACCTGATCATACCATTGTTTGGAAGAGGAATAGTCTTTAATTTGCTAGAAAACTGCTTACGAGAGCACTACTAGAACGATCAGCTGTTGCGTCATACCCTAAAAAATAAGGGAAATATTACTGTCTGATAGGGACGTATTGGGGAACAGTTAACGGCTCATGTAGATTCCCTCACTGCAACAACTTATTTCGTTGGACTGGGTGGGTGATCAATGGGAATATTTAATTTATTACTTCAAGAATAAATCAAAATATTCAGTAACCTAGTTCTGACTGGTGACCTAATCTAATTAAGTTATTTATCTGTCTTTTTGGGGTAACTGTTAGCCTTAATTGATGGGATCATTTGAAGGTCTTCGGTATAGCAAGGCTGCATTAATCACAGTAATTAAGAATTAAACTCATCCACCGAATGACCCTGTAACATGTACACATATATATATACATATACATATATATATATATATATATATATATATATATATATATATATATATATATATATATATATATATATATATATATATATATATATATATATATATATATATATATATATATATATATATATATATATATATATATATATATATAAAAAATATAAGGATTGTTTTGAATAGAATAAGAAATAAGATATAGAGATTGGCAATGAACAGTGTGGTTTTATAGAGATAAAGGGACAAGAAATGCATTTTTATTTTGAGAATGTTGATGGAGAGAGCAATAAAAGTATATATATATTTGTTTTGTTGACTATATTTGATTAGACATGTAGACCTATATATATTGGAACAGATAAATATCGATAAAGATCTAAGATTGATAAAGAATTTTATATTGATAAGAGGCATATAAAGTAGAAAATGACGAATCAGACTACATCAAGAGAGGTGTAAGACAGGGTTGTGTGTGTTATCACCTGATAATTTATATAGTGAAATGATAATGAGAGATCTATATATATAAGGAATTAAGGTTGATATATTATATATAGATATGCTGATGATATTGTTGCAGACTATATAAACTATTTAGTATACTATATATCTGTCAATAAATATTAAGAAAACAGAAATGGTTATCTCAAAGATGAAATCCCCAAGAACAGATATAAAGAATTAATGCCGAAACAGTTAAACAAACCGATAGTTTTAATTATTTAGATGCACTGTCGCAAGTGATGGAAAATGCGAAAAAGAGATCAGAAGAGAATATCCATGGCAAAAGATGCATTTGGTAAGATAAAGAGATTAGTCACCAACTCAAAATATCGATGAATCTTAGGAGAAGATTTGTGAAATGTTTTGTTTGGTTGTATTGTTGTATGGTTGTGAAACTTGGACCTTGAAAGGCAGATGAGGAGAGGTTATAGGCTGCAGAAATGTGGTTTTTGGAGAAGGATGCTGAAATATCATGGGACAGAAAGGAAAACTAATGAGCAGGTATTAGAGAGAGTAGGCATTGAGAGAACTTTTGGCTTCAGTGAACAAATGCGGTTTGTGGGTCATATAGTGAGAAGACAAGAACTAGCATCTCTCTCATGGTAAAATCAATGGAAGTCTCCAAGAGGAAGACCTACAAAAATATATGGATGGATTGAGAATGACTGAGGAAGAATGTCTGCAGAATAGAGAGCAAATAGCCATGATTGCCGACTGTCCTTGGGGATATGGCACCTGGATTGATGATGATGATGATATATATATATATATATATATATATATATATATATATATATATATATATATATATATATATATATATATATATATATATATATATATATATATATATATATATATATATATATATATATATATATATATATATATATATATATATATATATATATATATATATATATATATATATATATATATATATATATATATATATATATATATATATATATATATATATATATATATATATATATATATATATATATATATATATATATATTATATTTATTAAGAAGTGTTCCCAAATAAGAAATTAGGAAATATTGTTTTTTAATTTGAACAGTTTAATCTTTGAATGATGAATTAACGTTTATGTGTGAACGGAGTTATCGGTTTTTTGGAGTAACACTAAATATCAGAACGTAAAGCATTGAACTGAAACTGGCTAGAGTTGCTTGAATACATGGAATTAATTTACTGTTGTTTCTCTTTGATTATGTTCGAAAGGATCTATTAACTTATCTTTTGATGTTGTTCCTTATTGATATTGGTCTTTTTGATGTTACGTTTCAGCTCGACTTCTTACTCACTGTCAGTATTATCTACGAACTATTCTTGATATAAATTATATAAGGAAGTACATTATTTTCGTTTTCCCGCTTTACCTCACCATGAAGAGTATTAACATTTTTCTCTCAAGGCTTGAATAATTTAGTCCCCAAGAACACAGGCTGAGAATTAGCCAAAAGACAACTGAAGGATGCCAGTCAGTACTGTAATGATCAATTATATATTTGCAAAACGATTGTAAAATAATACATTATCGATTACAAAAATCTAATCGCACACTAATACTTAATAACAAAAATCATAATGCTTGTAAAGGGATACCCCGCTTTTCACAGATCAGGCAAGGATCAATAGGCCTAGCCAAACATTTATAGTTGATATACAGCATCTGTCTTATATTTTGACTACGATAAATAAACAAAATCTAATACTCGTAAATAGTAACAAATACTTTTGTTTTTTAATGCAGTATATGAAAAACATATAGGCCTACAAATTTTGGGTTCTAAAACAAAACCCTCTTCAGACGGAAAAAATGTTGTAGGCGGATTCACAATAAAAAAATTAATACCAAAATTCTTTAAAAAAAGAACAATAATAATTTTAATTTCCTTTAAATCGAATGTTATTTAGTTAAGCTACCAGGATACTGATTGCCCACATGATACCCATTAGTAAGTGATTCATTCATTGGTTTAAGATTTGGCCAGCCTTGTGCCAGCACAGGCTCTTGCTCCGAGGCTACACGTAACCGAGCTACTGAATAATTATCGGTTAATTATCATGGCTCAAGTTGCCTGGCAAAAAGTTGCCAGATACCAGTTGCCTTATTCGGAAACATTAAGGGAACTGATGTAATATTTTGTATCCCAATGGTATCTTGAATTTACTGGCAAGAATTACATTATCGCTTAAGTTGTTACAAATTTGACCACGGTGTACCTATGGCATTGCATATTCTTTCCAGTTCATAAGTTTCCTATTCCAGAAGATTTATGAGTAACAGAGTAGTCTCACGAAGTGTGTAACATGTCACTTTCATGTTTTATCACTACCATGAATAATTTATAATAAACACATTTTCATACACTATTTAATTGTTACTGTTGCTCCATGTAAATCACACTCTCCTTCTTTCATGCCAGTAGCTTGATGGCTGATATTCGGAATCTACCCAAAGTTCTCGGAAGCTTTCACCCTTGACCATAGAGCTACCTGTAATCCCACCGTTTTAGTGATATATTAAAATTCGGTATCATAATAAAAGGATATCAGTAATTTTGTTTGTGATTTATCTAGGGTAAAAAGGCTATTATGTTTAAGAAAATAAAAAGTAATGTCAAGACAAAAATTTCAATTGTGAGGCCATTGATTAATCACATCATTATTCGAAACAGTCCTGAACAACCGACAGCCGAATGAAGTTACGGTCCCTTTAATACTGTGGAAACAAGGGCCCTGCTTTTACGTCTCGGGCTGAGATTCGTCAGTGACTCGTCATTAGCAACATTAAACAGGCAAGAGGAAGAGGAAGGAAAGAAATGGGGTATATCTGATAAAATTACAAAATCTAGAAAAAGTACTCAATGGGACAGCGACTCCGTCATCATAAGCATCTTGATTTGACGAGATCTCTTGATAACTTCCTTTTTTTAAACTTCACGACCATGACCATATACACTCTGATACCAGCCTAAATCCGTTAATCAATATTTTAGAGGTTCACTGTTTCCTACAACAGTATTATTCCCATGCTGCTCGGGGGTCCATAAACTTGGTTGAAAACTGAGTCGTCATTCCGAAATTTCTGAAAAAACTATAGGCTATAAATCTTGGATAAAACACCTGGCATCAAATGTACAGAAGTAGTACAACAATGATAGACCTTTAGCTTTCGCAAATTATCTCCTAATTTGGAAAGAAACATTAATGGGTTTCTTGAATTTTTACAAATTTCGGCAAGCAGCAAGACTATTTCCCTGGTATCAACAGGAAGAGGCTACAAAAGCATTGGACAAACATCCAGTTCTTAATTCTAGAATCATATAAAGATCTATTTATCACGTGTTAAGCATTTTGAGATTTACAATAACAAGCAACATATGTATTTTCACAATTTAACGGAACTACAAGTAGAGATCATAAAACTTTCCATTAGAACGATATTAACAAAAATGTATATATTGTATTGACTTTATTTAAAGGACATGACAATCCGTCGTCCTGCACGGGAATTGCTACTTATTATTATTATTCTGCATACAATTTTTGAGCTGAAAGTCCCACAATATGTGATATAAATTTTCTAAAACTCTTCACTTTTTCCAGGAAAATTGAGAAATGTCTTCGGTAAGCACTACAGGAAGGAATTAAGCCTAACTAAATGTAAGATGGTAAGAGAGCTTGTCATACAAACAACTTAAATTGAATTAGTAACCATCACGAGGTAGTCTGAGTTTGGACTATATTAAAAAGCTACGCGAAATTG
>NC_089764.1:1941313-2006313 GCF_040412425.1 Macrobrachium rosenbergii | reverse complement strand
ATATGTATATATTATGAGAAGACAAACTGAGACAATTAAACATTCCAGCTAATCACGTCTTTTACAGACTACGACTGATGAAATAGCTTATGTGTAATTCAGTTTATCTCTGTCAAATAAGTAAAATCAATGATCAAATACTCCAGATATGTATCTCTCTCTCTCTCTCTCTCTCTCTCTCTCTCTCTCTCTCTCTCTCTCTCTCTCTCTCACTTCGAAATTAGTTAATTATTCGAATGCCCGTGTCGATGTGTGATTATAGTAAGGCTGGAATTCTGCGTTAATGTAAAACTCTAAATTCACACATTTTATCAATAATATGAGAATTAAGTAAAGAATGCCTGGCTGGGTGACGTAACAGAACATGCGATATATATTTGTTACTTAAACACTGAAATTATCAAAGAGCAGCTTGTTAACAATGTCTAATTAGCATATGCTATTTCATTAATTACTAATTTCTCATTTAATAGCGATATAATTGTATTTACTACATTTTGTAGAGTCACATCCCTTTAGAAAGCTCTCTGTAGCAAAGCTCGACGTGAAAAAGAGAAGGCGCATGACTGAATGAAGAAGGCCATTGTAACATCAATAACTTCCCAAGGTGAAAAGAAACAGTCGTAAATGATAAGCAAATATAATTTGGCACACTGAGCACACATCTAGTAGAACAAAGACCTGGCAGAAAGAAACAAAGGCAGAAAGAATCCGTTATGAAAGAACAAACATAATGAAACGCACAGACTTCGACTTCCTGCCAACGTACATAACTCTCATTCTGGACAATGCCATCAAGTGCTCACTTCCCTTTTCTTGGCATCCCATTTCTCTTGTTCTCGCTCCTCTTGCCCGTCTTTTAATTATTTTTCTTTTGTTAAACTTGCCTCTAAAAATAGTGCTTATATCTTTTGTTTGTACGATTTAAGAGTATATAGCATTTATATTTGCACAGGTATACTGTTTTTCTTGCATACAAGGTGATAGGTGAATGAAACACAAATTAAAAGAAAAGAAAATATTGTAAATACTGACTAAATATATCCACAGTTTGCGGTACAATTCCTTAATACTCCTCTTGCAAGAAATATATTGAGTGTTAGAGTCAAGTCCTTCAAAAAGATGCAGACTGAAAGCCATTTGCTCTCATGCAATCGCTACCCGATTTTCTGACGATTAAAAAAACTGAGGGTTGTAGAGAGCGGGGTATATTTCTTAGTTTTTTTGTTTGCACACTTAGAGTTCACTTTATGTGTATGTACGTATATATGTGTGTATACATAAACATACACACACAGACAAACACACACACACGCACACACAAACTAGAGTGCTTATCCCGTAAGACAAACTGCGTTATTATCTTACGCGGAAACCCACTGCTGTACTTCAATCATCTCCATGCAAACTGGAGTGAGTGGGTGGACATACAAAGTAAGCCACAGAGAATTTTAATACATTCCTTAGTATCGAGGGGACTTTTACTAAAATATCCTCAGGGGTTTTCTATCTCTTTGTAAAATGAAAGTATATATTCAGTTTTTATTTTGTTCACTGAATGATAAATATTAACTAAAACAGTGTTTCATATTGAAAAAAAATGTGCATATAAGGAAAATATTGTTCTTTTATCAAACAATGCAAAGAACAAGATACTAAGTTGTCTTTTGTTGTCTTTACCGTCTCCACACAAAAAGGGGGGAGGGGAAGGCGGGGAACTACCGAATGTTTATTTTCACTGCTTCTCTCGTTTCTTCTGGTAAACATTTCCACTTTACATTTACGTTTATTCTAATATGAAAGCTTGTTTTTTTTGAGACATGAAATAGTATCTGTTTTAACAAGCTGCCTTTAATTTTTTGTTCATTTCTCTCCCGATTTCAATTAAGCTAATAATATCTTATAAATGAACCCATTTGCGATTCTTAGTACGCGTCATGGCCGGAAATATTAATACAATTTCTCTTTGAAGTATTTTGTCACTTTTAGGTCCATTTAAAAACAGGAATAGTCAGGGAACTTTTAGAGAGAACTATAGGTTATGAATTTTATATGATTCAAACCCTGATCCGGTTTATTGTGGAAATTTTTTTCTAAAAAGTAGATCGTTATACTAAAAGAAAAAAGGTTGTATTTATACTTTGGCCTGAGTTAGGTTTCTAAACTTCATCGCTTACTTAGGGGAGTTATAAGTAATAATTACTAATTACAAGTTAGAGGTAATAACTTTAATTACACATGGAAAACAATTACCATGCTTAAAGAATAATATCTAAAACGAGCCAAAGAGTCAAATATATATATATATATATATATATATATATATATATATATATATATATATATATATATATATATATATATATATATATATCTTCTTCTTCTTCTTTTTTTCTTTTAACGTGCTTTTATTCCCATTTTTGTATGGGGTAAGCACGATGCCTTCTTTGAAGGACTTTTTGATTTGGCTTTGGGGTAGACCTGTGGTCTCGATCAGCTGCCCTGCCTGACATCGCTTAGACCCCGGTACGTATGTTTCATGTATCATACCAGACCCAACGCCCTTTCTTCCCAGCAGCGAGAAGTTATTGCGCGGGTATGGCGAGAGTTCGAGACGTGTGAGATGTTTGTTATGTTTTTAGAAGGTGTTGTAGTGGCTTTGTTTTGTGTGTGTATTTAGTCTGTAACATCCATTTGCTTTTAAGCAAACCTATCCGTTGATTACATATATAATCCCGGGATGTCTACACGGATAGCAAAGTGTCTGCCTCTCTGATCAGCCGGCTTGCGGGATTGAACCCGCGCCACAGACCTCCACGAAGTCCGAAGCTGCTGCTGTAACCGACTGAGCCATCGAGGCTATATATATATATATATATATATATATATATATATATATATATATATATATATATATATATATATATATATATATATATAAATATATACTATCATACACGGATATAATAATACTCACACATGAACAGAAGTAAGTACAGTACACGAGCTTGCAAAGCCAATGGGACTAGCACCAATAGGCTCTTCGGATACATTACCAATCCATCGATGGGATTAGCTCTTACCTGAAACAACAAAGAAAAACCAGTTAACCTCAATGTGCTTGCTTCAGATATTTCGTCTTCCCACTATTGAAATATTCTATTGACTGGATTCACAACATTATTGATCTATTTTTGAGATAAATATCTAAATGGTAATTTTCTTTTCCACATTAACGGAAGATTTCATTTCAACAGTACCCGAAAAGTTTCCTTTCGGTCATTTCAAATAGCTCTGTTTCGATATGGAATTTCCTTAAACACCCTGCACATTTCTCTCTCTCTCTCTCTCTCTCTCTCTCTCTCTCTCTCTCTCTCTCTCTCTCTCTCTCTCTCTCTCGTAGGCCCTATGAAAATCTTTACTAAAAGACATTTCACTCAGCATTCTTTCACCCTCTCGAAATTATGACGTCCATCAGGTATCAAGCTGCGTCGAGTTCCGTGAGAAAAGTTACAAACTTGAAAGTAGGCTGCGCTGCTGAGAACGGCGATGTTCTTCCAGCTTTCATACTTTGGAATACTTGCCATTCTTACGTCCTTAAAGCTATCCGACCTCGTTCATTCATTAAAGCTGCGCTTTCCCACCGGCTCAGAAAATTTCTGTACTTCTGTTGACATGTATTCAATTTTTACTGAAATATATTGGTCTTAATACTGATTATATGTGATACGAATATTTCACGCACCCAAGTTCATATATACAGACACACACACAAACATTACATATACACACACACATATGTATATACAGTATGTATATATATATATATATATATATATATATATATATATATATATATATATATATATATATATATATATATATATATATATATATATATATATATATATATATATATATATATATATATATATATATATATATATATATATATATATATATATATATATATATATATATATATATATATATATATATATATATATATATATATATATATATATATATATATATATATATATATATATATATATATATATATATATATATATATATATATATATATATATATATATATATATATATATATATATATATATATATATATATATATATATATATATATATATATATATATATATATATATATATATATATATATATATATATATATATATATATATATATATATATATATATATATATATATATATATATATATATATATATATATATATATATGTTTGTGTGTGTGTTTGTATATATAAGGTGTATGAACTTAAAAGTGCGTGAAGTACTCATATCACATATAATCAAATTTTTATCAATATTAAGACCAATACATTCCAGTAAAAGTAATTATATATATATATATATATATATATATATATATATATATATATATATATATATATATATATATATATATATATATATATATATATATATATATATATATATATATATATATATATATATATATATATATATATATATATGTGTGTGTGTGTGTGTGTGTGTGTGTCTGTGTCTACGTGTGTGTATGTGTGTATCTGTGTTCATGTTTGTGAGTGTGCGTTTTAGTGTGCGTATTTCATTCATGTTAAGCTGTTTCCCTTGGCAGGGTATGAATTTAAAAAAAAGAAAGGACACCTGTTACTGATACATTTATACTGAAGCTGCTGAATTGTGGATAAAATTTCAGCAACACTATCCCTATCATTCACCTTCACAGAACTTTTATCAGTAGGCCACTATTTAATTTCCCTGAACAACACTTGGCTCCAGAGAATATAATAATAGAACAGTAACTGCCTCATCTATGCCTTAATCTCTGAATTACAAATGAATCTGCTATGTTTGTTCAGTGACAAGTGGGAGGAGACTGCATTGTTTGCCTCCTAAGCAAGTGCATGAGATCTTGTGTAACTCCTCAGCGCAATATCCAGATATAATTTTCCTGTTTTCAATCACTATAAATTTTATTTTAAGTAAAGTAACATCCGAACAAAATGAGATGTGTGTAAAGAATTGAATAAAAGTTTCAGATAATTTGCTGTGATGTTTCATAACAAGAGAAAGAAAAACTGAGACATAAAAGTAACATGTAAGCAAAATGTTTAGTGCAGTATAAAAGAAACAAAACAATTCTGAAAACAAGGCTAAATTTTTCGATATTGAGACTGAAGCAATAGATTTAGAAAACTGTTACAAGATTTCACGGTCAACGTAAATATTTAAAAATGCCTAAATTTTCAATTACTCAATCTTGTGTGGCACTGTTCCCAAAATACACTGTTATGGTGAATTACTTCCCAGATAGTTATGTTAATGAGAAAAGAGTACTGGTAAGAAATCCATTATGTAAAGGGTGGTGGGTGATTAAGAGGAAAATTTACTAGAGAGTATAAAAGGAAAACAGTATTAGAGCTCACAATAGTGCCATACATTAGTCAGTTTTAATTATGGTGGTTTGAAAGGATAGTCCGGGTTGCCACAATGGCAACAAATATTTGTGTGATGACGACAGTCATGGCCTAATAAAGCTTTGTCTGTCGTTTCTTTTAATTACCGGAGATATTTTGACTTCGTACTTTATTTAAACTTGAAACCTCACATTAAGTTTCGATGCATTAGTTTTATCTGCTTCTTAGGAGATATCCAGGACTTTACACACAAGTGTGTGTGTGTATGTGTGTGTAGGTGTTGAGTGAGGGAAGATGAAGCCTTTGTATAGTCAGGAAAAATCTACGCATGGATGAAGGAGTGGAAATTGTTCAATTGGATATCATATAATTAAGATTGAGTGTGTGACAGAATAAAAGGCTGTAATACTGAGTGTATATGGTCCAAAAATTGGATGAAGTGAGAGTGAAAGTGAATCTGTGCCAGGTTGTCTCTGGAGAATACCAAATATTGGTTTGGCTACGTCATCTGATGCAAAATGGGAGACAGAATAACAGAGGGTGTTGATGGTAGGCATGGAGTTATTAAAAGTAAACGTGGATTGAGAGATTTTGTAGAATTGTGTTTGGACAGGAGCTTGATTATAGGAAATAAATATTATTCAAAGAATAATACTCATAAGTATACCTGGAAAAACGAATATGGTGGTAAAAGTCAAATTTCCAGACTATGTGTTAGTGCAGAGTAATTAAAATGGTGAGGTGATAGATGAAATGGTGAGAAGAGGAGTGACAGATGGTATATCTTATCATTATTAGCATGGAAAAAAAGTTATGCTAGATATATGCTTTCACTTGAGGAGGTGGGAGAGAAAATTTTGTAGGCCACCTGCTGTAGCCCTCCAGGCAGATGCCACCAGAAACGTCAAACCAAGACCGACCACCAGGCCCGACCTCTGACACGCGGTCAACAGAACCACAGGCCAGGGACAAGCTGCAGAAACAATGTTCATTATGTATTCTCGGCAGACATAGTCTCCTGTGCATAAAAACAATACTATGTACAAATGTAAAGACATTTCAGTTTTCAAGCCATATGTATTATATTGTCTTCCTTGGCATATGCAAGGAAATAGTTAATCTTTTTCTTGTATGTGAAAGCACACTTTCTCCCAGTTGTATGCCTTTCTTCTTCTCAGTTTAGATCTTACTTTTCTGCTTGTGGATGTTAATGACATGTCCAGAGTTTTAATTAATAAATTAGTATGTACCTAGTCTCTATATCACTCACCTCGCTGCCTCTACAATGGTGACCCCGAAGATGACCAACAACGCCAACACAGCCAGCACCAGCCCATCTAGCGGCAATGCTGCAGCAGCAAGCATCCACCTACCATCCTTCAAAAACCACAACCCAGAGGCCTGGTTCTTCAGACCAGAGACCATCTTCAAGTCTAAGAATATCTCCTGTTCATTCTGCAAAGCCAATATCATCCTCAAGTTCCTGCCAGACGAAGTCTTCAAGCAAATCATGGATGGTTCGCCAACCAACAGACCAAAGTCACCTAAGAAGAGCTGAAGGACCAACTGAGTGTGTCCTTCGGCATGCTGCCCACCCTCACAGCCAGGAAATTCCAAGACAATGTAGGGACAGCAATAGGAGACCAGTGGCCATCGCACGTCTACAAGCAGTGGCAGCGGCTAGTGATGATCCCCACCATAGACAGCCACCCAGAGATGATGTTAGACCTTGTGAGAGAGGTCCTACTCACAAAATTACCCTGCAAAACAGCTGTGGCTATCCCCAACGCATTGACCATGCCCCTTGATGAGTTCCTGAAAACAGGTGACACTGTCCACCTGACCTACAAGTTGACGGAGCTCACACAACCACCCATAGCAGCAGCCATCCCACAGCCACAGCAGCAGAGCACTGCAGAAATTGACAATGAGACAGAGGGCCCCAACACCCCCATACACTACTTCCGAAGCTTCGGGAGGAACAACAAACCAAAGTACAAGCATAAAAGAGAATAATGTCCCAAGAACATACGCTTCCACCACTGGAGGGTAGAGAGCGAAGCCCGAAAATGTGAAAATGGCTGCCGCATGTCAAAAAAATATGAAAACAGGCCGCCAACCAACAAAACAATTAACAGTCAGTGTCAAGAAGACAGGTTGCCTCTTAGGAGATAACAATTTTCACGGATAAATTTGGGCAGAGAAGCTCCACTTGTTTCTTCATTACAGACAAGAGACCAAACACTGGAATTCCTCATTGGAACTGGCGCATGCAAAGTGTTCATGCCAGCCAAACCACACGAATGCCTCAAACCCACCGCCAGCACTCTCCAGGTGCCCACTGCCAGTGGGATCCACTAAATACATATGGAAAACAGAACATGAATTTGTTATATTGTAGAAAGAAGTACAACTGGACGTTCATCACAGCAGACATAACAATCACACTTTTAGGAGCAGACTTCCTAAAAGAACACAACTTGCTGGTGGACGCAGTAAGATGGCAGCTGATATCACGACCCGCCCACGTAGCCCTATTCACTCCAACTCCAGCACCAGAGATAAGTCGACTCCTACAGGAGTTTCTGGAAGTATTCCAGGATGACCTGCAGACGACCTGGCCAAACCCGCAAAGCACCATGTCCAGCATCACATAGTCACTGAGGGTTCTCCAAACCATGCCCATTTCAGATGTTTGGCACCAGACAAGCTCTCCCACACCAAACAAGCTTTCCAGGACAAGGAACAGGCAGGAATAAGCCAAAAGTCTGCAGCCCATGGACTTCTCCTATCCACATGGTACCAAAAGCAGATGGGCACATAGAACCATGTGGTGAGCTACTGACGACTCAACATTAAAAAAGTACCTGACAGGTACCCACTGCCAAACATCACCAATGATTACATTTCAAGATCATGGTCACCAAAATAGGACAAAGATTGGCCATGAAGGGATCATCACTCCTTTCGTGAAGGGGGATGTACACATTCAATCATCAGCCCTTTGCCTTCGGAATGCAGGCACGACCTTCCAATGTCTGATGGATGAAATCTGGGCAACCTACCCTTCTGCGTCGTCTACGTTGACGACATTCTGATATTCAGCCTCAACCTCAAACAGCACATGAAAGACGTCAGACGGGTACTGCAAATACTCAAAGAAAACGGACTCATAGTCTGGGAGGACAAATGCGAATGGGCGAAACCAACAGTAGAATTCCTGGGCCACCATACCAGCCCCGATAGTGTCAGGCCCTTCCCAGCAAAGGTCCAACAGTCACTGACTTCCCAAAACTGACAACAATCAAAGCAGTTCAGGAATTCACATGAATGATCAACTATTACCACCAGTTCTTCCCAATCTTGCTGAAACAATGAGTCCTATATATATTTGCTTGAAAGGAAAACCTAAAAATTTATGTTGGTCTGAAAAACAAGATAAAGCTTTCATATTAGCCCAAAAAGCAATCATTTCTGCAGTCACACTAATCTTTCCTTTACACCATAGGTCCCTTACCCTAATGACAGACATGAGTAACACGCCAATGAGCGTGGTACTTGAGCAGGACACAGACAATGGTCGCTGGCCACTGGCATTCTGCAGTAAAAAAATATCACCAGCAAAACAGAAATACTTCACATTTAATTGAGAGTACACAGTCCACAGAGTCATCCACCACTGCTGCCACATGCTAGAAGGATGACAATACGTGGTGCAGACAGACCACCAAACCCTAGTCCATGCCTTCACCAAAAGAGGAGATGGGTGGTTGGTGAGACAGCAGTGGCACCTACTGTCAACAGCCGAACACTCCTGCATCATCAGATACTTGAAGGGCTCCTCCAGCAGCGTAGCAAACACCATTTCCCAAAACTCCATCAACAAAATCAGGATCCATCAAAAATAGCACTGTCCAGATCAGGATATCATATCCCAAAATAGTATCGGCACAAAGGATGACCATCGAACCTGCAGCAACTTTGATGGAAAAACAGAAACCCACCCATTCTGATGAAATTATCGCCAGCAAAACGGAAATACCCCACATTCGACCAAGAGTTGCTGGCAGTCCACAGAACCATCCACCACTTCCACCATATGCTAGAAGGACGAAAATTCGTGCTGCAGACAGACCACCAACCCCTAGTCCACACTTGATGGTGGAGAAATGACCATACATCCCATTGGGGTTGAGCAGAAAAACAGCTCAGGATCAGGATATCATATGCCAAACTCACCCACAACCAATCCCACCCATCAGGCCGATCCACCATTGATGGTGGAAAGATGAATCCTGTCGGAGATATATATCTGGTGGGAAAACAGCGTGAACAACCTATCCCACATTAAAAACTGTGGGCAAGAGAATGCCTCCTGCCAAATGTCAGAAGTAACGAGGCACACAGAAGCGGGAATAAGAGAGTTCCAAACAACACAACGAAAACTGGCCCACATCCATGTCGACAGTGTAGGCCCCTACCCCCTCCGAGGAGTACAGACACCTCTCCATAATAATCGATAGGAATACCAGGTGGTCTGAGGCTACACCTGTCAAGTAGTAGACAGTGGAAAATTGTGCGAGAGCCTTAATAAGCTGGGTTAGCAAACATGGAGTTCCCAAGTACATTACCAGCAATAGAGGAGCAAACTTCACATATACCTTATGGCATGCCCTCGCCGCTAGTCTCGGAACAAAAGTACAGCACACAACAGCATACAACCCAGAAGCATATGGTATGATAAAGTGGTTCCACTGATCTTTGAAAACATCACTGACCAGCCAAATGCCAAAATGGGAGGTGGAAGAAAGAATTGCCATGGATCTTATTGGGTCTAAGAACCTCCCCACATGCAGCATTCAACGTATCACTGGCAGATGCACTCTACGGACAGTCCTTGGCAATTCCAGCAGATGTTTTTCAAGACCCAACAAACTCAGCCACACCCCCCCTCCCCACGACATCTGTAGAGAATTTACACAAATATTGCCAGTGAAAACAACATATGACACAGAAAAATATGCATCCCATAAGAACTTGGCAGAGTGACCCACGCATTCATCAGAATGGACGCCCACTGCCCCCACCCCCCAGCCACCTGCCTAACTCAGGTCCCACAAAATCTTGCAGCAAAGAGACAAAGCCTACCAAATGTCAGTGGATGGAAGGATGACCCAGGTATCGGTCAACAGACTTTGCCCAGCAGACCTACCAGAAAAGTTGAGGACCAACCATGTCTCACCTCAGCCTCCTCTTGTTGGGGGGTTGGTGGGGAAACAACTTTATTATCGTATTCTCAGCAGACGCCCTCTGGGCAGATGCCACCAAATGAAGCATCAAACCAAGACTGACTTCCTTGGCAGGCCTGACCTCTGACACGTCTCGACAGAAACATTCCCAGGCCAGTTTAGGACAAGCTGCTCGCGGAGAAGCAATGCTTATTATGTATTCTTTGTCAGACGCAGTCGCCTTGTATCCATAAAAAATCGCAACGATGTGCAAATGTGAAGACACTTCAGCTTTCAAGCCATATGTATCATATTTTCTTCCTTTGTTTACACAAAGAAATAGTTAATCTTTTTCAAGTGAATGGAAGAAGGCACACTTTCTCCCATGCTAGAAGTCATAGTCACTGATATGTGGAGAGTACATAATATAGAATTAAGATGATAAACATAACTTTAATAAGAATAGTGAATTTTTTTATATAAAAGTAACTGCAAAGAGGGAAGTCGGTGAAAATATAGATCTCAGTATAAAAGATGGAAATAGAGATGTTGTCTTAAGTGCATGTAGTCCTGTGCTGAATGAATATTTTGAATATTTATGGAGTGGGAAGGTAAAAGGGAGGCAAAGTTAAATGACTCAAAGGGTTACTGCATTGTTGGCAGGATTAAGAAAGTGACTGTCGAGGAAGTAAGAAGAGCAATCAAGATATTAAAGTATGAAAAGGAACAATTTGATGGGATTAAAATAAAAAACTAGGTAGCTGACAAGGCTTTGTAACTTGTATCGGAAAGAGGGGGACTTTGAAAGAATGGGCAATTTCAATAACTGTTCCTTTGCATGAATGAGAAGGTGAAAGAGGTATCTGTTAAAACTGTATGTAAATAATAAAAAATAAATGAACTACCCACTTGCGAATGGAAATTCCTTCACTCAGTTCCTTCCGGAATTCATGAATTTCATTGAAAGGTTTATAAAATTAAGAGACTGCTTGGGCAAATTTGACCTGATATTTACTTTTGTCTGCAATTTTCTCTTTACAGTACATTAGTATTTGTAGCTGTTTCTAGAGTAAGCAAAATAAGTTGAAGAATACCTAGACATATTCAAAACTTTATAGTGTCGAAATATATGTGTAGATATTTTCAATTGTTTACGGCAGGCTCTCGCTAAAGCCCAAGGGCGGTCTTTACGGAACAGCTTCCTTCATATCTTACGGACATGATCATGTGCACTGAAGCTGAAATATTTGTAACGGATATTCACAGAGAAGCACAAATGAAACTTGTTCACTTCAAACAGATTTCAATCATAGTTTTCTGTATCTAGATGAATTCGTGGTCAATATAGATATTCTTGCATACATGTGCAAGAGCATTTTGAGGTATGAGCGTAAACACGCATTTTGATATTGATATAGATGCGTAATAACGCATCAGATTCTGCTCTACATCAGAAACGTATTTCTTGCTGTATTTTATAGACTTGTCATGTGAAGGCGCCATAGAAATCATTTTCCCCAGTAATACCATCCTAAAGGTTTGGTTTCTCCCAGCTTCAAAGAACTAGAATTTATTTGTACAGAAAAAGACAAGTGTTGAATCAGGATCTATCAAATGCACAAAATATCTTTCGAATGGATGAAAATTATTTTTAGATTTACTTTCATAACTTTCTGTGGTTTATAATTTCTTGGTGAGAACATTCGCAATTCTACAAAACTCGCACAGATTTCAGTACCATTCTCATGTAAATTTTATAAAACAGTATCTTACATTTGCATCAACCTTTTGCTTCATGACTGTCTTTAACGCTGCAAGCCCTTCAATAATGGTGCTCATTCCTAGAACATGTATTACTTATGAACGGTATCACTTTATTTATTAATGCCGGGCTGTGAAGTAGGTTACATGAATGAAATTTTGTATATGGTGAATTAAATTGAGTTCAAAACATTAATTTGAAATTATTCGACTGATCCCATAACATTCAAAAGAAATAAATCCTTTTGGCAGGACGAAGACTCATAATTCCTCATAAGCCTCATTAAAGCTATTATATAACTGCCTTTTTGTACGAAGGGATTACCTTTTCGATCTTTGAAAAGTATAAACACGCCAAAGAAAGGACTTAAATTTCAAAAATAAATAACTGAGAACATCGTATACATAAAAAGTGTTCGACGAAAACGCCGGATTTAAGACTTATTCACCAAAGGTCAGTCAGTCATCCGTGCTGTGGTGCGGCCTGACAGTCTTATTTACTTTTAACTATGAAGCTCAGCCTCCCGTTCCTGCAGGAAACGGAAGCTGTTTCTTTTACTTTCTCATCTTGTTTTACTATTGCATCACGACACACACACACACACATCCATATATATATATATATATATATATATATATATATATATATATATATATATATATATATATATATATATATATATATATATATATATATATATATATATATATATATATATATATATATATATATATATATATATATATATATATATATATATGGATGTGTGTGTGTCACAAATGTAGAAACGAGATGAGAAAAGTAAAAGAAACAGCTACTATAGTGTTCCTATATGTGATATATATATATATATATATATATATATATATATATATATATATATATATATATATATATATATATATATATATATATATGTGTGTGTGTGTGTGTGTGTGTGTGTGTGTGTTTTGTGTGTGTGCTTTTTTTGCATTGCAACCTATCACGGTCCATGAACTGCTAGGCACTCTATTTACAGCTCAGAGAAGTTACTGGTTATCACATCGGATTGTACCAAATTCTTTCCATATTTCTTCGAACTGAAGCACTGGTCAACTCACCCACCCCGTGGTTTTTTAAAAGAATATCTTCACCACTAGACCTCGAAGTCTGTGTGTGTTTTTTGTGTTCCAGAATCGCACATCTAACCATTGAGTAATTGTAGCTCTTATTTTACATCTCATAATCCCGGAGCCCAGACATGTTAATTTACTAACTGAATATGAGGTGGTTAATGCTTAAAATGAACAAATCCGAAGTGGAAAAACCATCAATTAAGATAACACAAAACGCGATGGTGGGATTTCCATGGTTCAGTACATTGTCCAAACAGGCAACCAAAGGATCTCCGTTTCTGGGTCTATAAAAACATTCTCTGCATTTACAAGGTTAGTGTAAGAGAGGGGTTGGAATGTATTGTATTCTTATAAAAATGTCAGGTCATGTAGAAATAATGGATGGCGATGGATGATGTAATGAGTTCCCAATTCTGAAGAGAAGATAATCTAGATAAAGTTGGATAGATGGTGTGAAAGAGGCACCTGATGGAAGGGCAGTAAGGATTCTTTTCTTCCATCTTCGTTTCCGTGGAATGTGTTTTATTTTCTTTAGTTTTATCATGATTTTCTTGAAGGGATGCAAACAAGGATTCTTCTGTTCCTTCTTGTCTCTTTATTCTCGGGAAGTATTTTGACACTTCTTTAAAAAGTTATCGGCTACCAAAGCCTTTATTGGTGATACGTGGATAACAGTAATTATATTCGCAGGTATTAAATTTCGTACAAAACGCCAAAAGTAGTTTAAAATGAAAGTTAAGAAACACTGGAGGTTACCTGAAATTAATCATGTGACAATGCCCGCCGGGCTACTAAACTTCTGTAATACTAATTAAATCTTCTCTTAATTAGACATCGCCTGTGAGACACACTAATCGCTTGAAAGAGGGATAATTAGTTCTTCGCTATCTTTTGGCTGTTTAATATTCTTTTTATTTCACGAGACTAAGCCTTCAAAAGTTCCAGAAGAAATTTGTTCCAGAAACTATTTTACGGAAAGCTATCTATGGATTAATTACTGACTCTTTGGCAATTTTTGGCCTAAATGTCCCGGACTTGAGAATGTGCAGCATCAACACTGCACTATGGCCCCCATTAATTATATATATATATATATATATATATATATATATATATATATATATATATATATATATATATATATATATATATATATATATATATATATATATATGAATGAATTTTTATCACATCACCGTGATTCATATACAAGCATTAAGCTACAAACGTCCTTTAATATCAATTCTTCTACCTCAAATAATATATTTTCATATATGTTACCGAAGGGAATTTTAAGTTGATAATAAGTTCGTCGCCCTGTGGGCTCGAACCATGGAAGACAAGAACTCAGGACTACAGTGATGCCTTTAACCACATGGCCACATATATGAAAATATATTATTTCCGAGGTAGAGCGAATTGGATATCAAAGGACGTTTGTAGCTTAATGCTTGTATATGAATCACGGTGATGTGATAAAATTTCATTCATAATATGGCTGCGTGCAACAAACGCACTACATGGTCAGCATGGCAGAGGTGGGTTGATATTGATTCTAAATACAAATACCTGAGTTCGACGGGAATTTGTAGGTGGGAGTCGGTATCAACTTATACCTCACTTGTTGGCCATGTGGTTAAAGGCATCACCGTAGTCCTGAGTTCTTGTCTTCCATGGTTCGAGCCCACGGGATGATGAACTTATTATCAAATAAAAAATTCCCCTTCGGTAACATATATGAAAATATATTATTTCCGAGGTAGAGCGAATTGGATATTAAAGGACGTTTGTAACTTAATGCTTGTGTGTATATATATATATATATATATATATATATATATATATATATATATATATATATATATATATATATATATATATATATATATATATATATATATATATACATACATATATATATATATATATATATATATATATATATATATATATATATATATATATATATATATATATATATATATATATATATATATATATACTTCATCGTGCGTGTTTTACCATACCAAGTGGATCTGACAAACACTGACATGTTTTCATGGCTTCTTGAGGGACGGTCGCTCATGTGCTTTGAATTATTCATGAAATTTTATGGGAATTTTGTTTATCAGATAAGCAAATAACTCTACAGTTTGTTTATGCTTCTGGTCTTTACTCTGATTCTGGAAATATTTTCTTATTCACAAAAAAAAAGCCATGAATTAAAAAAGCTGCAATTCGCAGCGTTTCTTTAAAGTGAAAAAACAATAAAAAAGAAACTGGACAAAATAACTTGGCGAGCTGAGAAACCTTCTTGAATTGATGTCACTTAAGTTGAATTACGTCCTTTGATGAAAACTCTTGCGTCATCAAACGTGTTTCCAGAAGCTCACAAGAAAGTTTGTGAAGGTTTCCTTACACTCCACTCACGGAAAAATGATAATATAATGAACTTAAAGATTTTAGTTAATGAGAGAGAGAGAGAGAGAGAGAGAGAGAGAGAGAGAGGCATGTAGACTTACGTTTCTATGAAGAATATAGAATATATATTTTTTCTTTAATGTCAAATATTCACTTTTAATTCTTAAAATATTGATTTGCATAATGCAATATTAAACTCGTATAATATTTATTCATAAAGATATATAGTAAAAGGCAAAAAAATTTAAAATAAAGTAATATTGCCTAAATATGAAACTGTAAGGCAAGACGGAGTAGAGTTCAAAATAAGATGATTTCTTATTTTTGGCAGGCCAAATGTAGGGATCACTCCGCATTAATACTCTTAGGTTTTCACACTGCAAGAATGACTCACCTAACTACCATTAGATATATCCCAGTTAGAGTATAAAATGAGCATTTCAATGCCAAACACTTCTCAGTACTGTAAACAAGGCTAGAATTTACATAATAATAAGAAATATATAAGGCGTCCTTCATTTATTTTCGATATATTGGACATCACTATTTACCTGTGCCAAAAAGTCCTCAGTACTATTGAAGTAAATATATTTTCTTTTATCGTTATGTTAAAAACCAGCGGGATGCGTCTTCATACATGACTATCCAGTTACGTGAAGCAGCAAAACGAAAAAGTTCAGTTGTTGTTCAAAGAGGTGTAGACAACACTGCACACATCTGTTTTATTTAATTCTGTAGAATTCTCTTTTGCGGATGCACAATTCATTTCTGATAAAGCGGTTACTCACTCGCCTACATCTACCGCAGAGAATTACTGGGAATGATGTATAATTTGAATGTTTAGTTGTTTTGTGTCCTAAATCACTTTCAATGTTTTGTATTTAATTTCCATATTATTAAAAAACTATTAGAGGGCAAATATTTTCAGCTACACTAAGAGACAGAGGCCTTTACAAAATATATTTCAGTTATATTAAGGTTCACTAACCATGAGATATATTGTAAACAATTGCAGATTATGAGAAATCTTATATATATATATATATATATATATATATATATATATATATATATATATATATATATATATATATATATATATATATATATATATATATATATATATACATATATACTGTATATATATATATATATATATATATATATATATATATATATATTATATATATATATATATATATATATATACAGTCATGAAGCTACAGATGTCGTTTAATATTCAATTCACGCTACTTTAGGAATATCTATGATGGGAATTATCGCCGAAGGGATTATAAGTGATAAATTGATCGGTACGGTACCGATCCATTTATCACTTAAAAATTCCCTTCGACGATAATTCCCCAACGGGATATTCCCAATGTAGCGTGAATTGGATATTAAACGAAATGTGTAGCTTCATGACTGTGTATAAATCACGGTGTATATATATATATATATATATATATAAAGTATATATATATATATATATATATATATATATATATATATATATATATATATATATATATATATATATATATATATATACACACACACTGGTTAGTGTGTCGCTGTAGTCCTGATTCCTCGTCCGTCGCTGGTTCGACCCCACGGGACGGTGGACTTATTATCAACTAAAAATTCCCTTCGGTAACATATATGAAAATATATTACTTCCGAGGTAGAGTGAATTGGATATTAAAGGACGTTTATAGCTTGATTGTATATGAATCACGGTGATGTGATAAATAGTCACACACACACATATATATATATATATATATATATATATATATATATATATATATATATATATATATATGTGTGTGTGTGTGTGTGGATGTATGTTATATCAGTAAGCACTATACAGGCACATACATAATTTTAACAATCGTAAAACGAAATAATTATTCGAAATTCACAAACGCGACTTGTTCTGTTTCCTGATAGCTTATGTGTGTGTGTATGTATATATATATATATATATATATATATATATATATATATATATATATATATATATATATATATATATATATATATATTATATATATATATATATATATATATATATATATATATATATATATATATATATATATATATATATATATATATATATATATATAGTACTTTGTCAAAGGAACGTTGGCCTTAAATCTTCAATAATTATTAATGTACTTGTGGCTTTGCTGGAATAGAAGGAAAAGAATCTGGTCTAGAAAATGAACTAGCTTTACATGACCCAATATGTATTAAAAGCCAGTCATTGTACAATTCCCTAACCAGAATGAATAAATTAATAACTTTTTCTCATTTCCATTTCATTTTCATTTAAAGGATTAACTATATTATGCTTCTCTGGAGAGATTAACTATACTATGCTTCTTTGGAGAGAGAGAGAGAGAGAGAGAGAGAGAGAGAGAGAGAGAGAGAGAGAGAGAGAGAGAGAGAGAGAGAGAGAGAGATTTTATTCAATTAGAAAGAGGGGGCAGTCAAATTAAATTAAATTCTCAATTCCACGTTCACATGAAGCCTGAAATCTACTGAGACAACGGCTGTAGGTGTTATCTAAACACCCGTAAATCGTTTGTATGGATTTATTCTTGTGAGAGGAATGCAAATAAAATGTTCCCAGCTTTGTTAACAGAAATATTTTCTTTACATTTTATTTTCTTTTTTCTTTTAGTATTCGAATAGGTAACGTCTAATCTATATAAAGGAATTTACATTAAAGTAAAACAAACAAACACGTTGCAAAGGACTGACTGAATAAAAGGAGGTTCTGCTGAAGCAATGATTAACAATTCTTTTGCTGATCCATATTCTCTTCCACTCCCTCTGCTTGATTACAGTTTTTTCATTAAAAAAAAAAAAAATTAGAGTCTGGTAAATACTGAACAGAGGCGACTGATAGCAGAAATATAAATGTATAAAACGAAATGTTTCGCAAGAATTTTATACATTGATACTAATAATGATGACTGTTGATAATATGTGCGCGGTTAGTGTTCTGTTTTATTTTTATTTTTCTACAATTTCGTTGCGTTATCTGATCACCTGATAGTTCACTGACAAACTTTAGACACTGCAAGGGATTAAAAGTATAATTATGATCAAGTTTGTAAGCTTATAAAAAACAATTTTCATTGCATATATCAATCATCAGAAGTCTAAATATACTTTATAAGGTAGTATATATTTTAATCAGAGAAAATTATCTCCAAATTTTGGCTTTCATAGTTACTCCTTGGAATCGTTTCGTTCCTTGATTGTAGCTTTTGTTTAGCTTTAAAAGACATCAGAATTAGTGCAGTTAATTATAGCAGGTTGATGTTAAAATGAGCTTATAACTCTCATCCTCCAAAGAAATAGATGAGTAAATTATTTCACTGACGAGCAGCAACGAATAAATATACTGAAATAAAAAAAAACATTTTTTTTTTTCGTAGAGAAAACGTAAACACTAATCTGGATTTGATTTTTTTTCGTGAAAGCTTATCGAAATCCGATTAGAATTTAAATGAAAAAGCTAAGCCAAACGAAATAACTCTAAATTGGCAGGCATTTTCCAATATCTCTTAAGCTCTTATATAAATTATTGCGACTTATTTTGCATAGCACACCAAAAGAGGCTAACATATTAAGATAAAGACTAATAATATTACATGTTTCAACTTCAGTAACGGAAAGTGACCATTACCATCTGAACATTCTTCTGTCGGAAGATTATTTGTTAACCCATGCATCAAAAAGTTTTATTTGATTTACTTTGTAAAAGAGTTTTATTTCGTGAGTTGTGCAAATTTCTACTTCACTCAGAAGTCCTTATACTGATAATACCATAGATAATGATATTTCAAATGTCGGTGATCTCAAAATATGATCTTTATCCGTTCCCTAATTAAATATTTGGTCTTCTACATCGTATTGTGCTTTGGCGGGGGATAAATTGAGTCTGGTGATATTTCTTTGGATATCCTTTGAAACTTTAATGGTTAAGAGCAAACAATCCTAGAGGCTTCCAAATTCTCTACTCAGACCGGCACACAGAATATGGAAACCATCCGAGTGAAAATGTTTACAGTGGACCTCCATTCAGTATTCTTCAAGATCGACGCGTGAAAACTCTCAGAAAGGCTTTGCTAACAAGAATGTATAAGACAAAATAAGAGGTCTTTCATGAGCCAATGCAAACAAACGAGATAACAGTTAATAACACGCAGTTTAACTTAGCAAGCCACGATGAACAAATATACCCAGAAACCAAAGACGGTAATAATGTCGCCAAGAAATCTTTTCCTCTTTTCTGTGTTCTCTGCAGTTTTATTTCATTGAAATATCAAGTAAATGATGTCACAACTTAATATTGCTTCCTTGAAATATCAAGTAAATGATGTCACAACTTAATATTATTTCCTTGAAGTATCAAGTAAATAATGTTACAAAGTAATGGTCCAACTTAATATTATTTCCTTGAAATATCAAGTAAATCATATTACAAAATAATGATCCAACTTAATATTATTTCCTTGAAATACCAAGTAAGTAATGTTGCAAAATAATGACCCAACTTAATTGTTGACTTGAAGGCATTATCATACTGAAAGGAGATATAAATGTAATATACTAACCTATTCCCCACTGCAAGAATTTTCATTTCTACTATGTTATGATGTATATGCTAAACAGGTTACTTGTTTTCATAAAACAGTGTGATATTCCACAGGCTTCGTATTATTAAATTATAAGCGGAAGGGATGAACATCCATTCCACTTTTACTTTGGTGCTTTTAGCCTACTCGAACTCTTAATCCTATTTTGTTTATTTCTGCAATGTTGTGAGACCAGTTGCAGCAGTTTAACCTTTTTATGTACAGTTGCGCTCCATATATCTGCATGCTATTTAAAACAAACATTTCACCATTTCTCTATTTTTGTTCGGGATGATATTATAATTATAAGATTATTATGGCACAATGAACACTCTTCTTAAGCCTTAAATTGCGTGGGCCTTTAGCTGCAGAAAATAATTTGTAACTACATTAGCAACATAATTCTTTATAGCAACTAGCAGGTAAGGGTATAAAAAAAAAGAACAATATACTGAACCTATAAAATAGCAAGATAATGTGGTAAAACAATTTTATTGTCAGTACGTGATCGAAGAGTTACGTTTTATTAGCCTACGAAGAAAAATTATTTTCCACACCTTGGATTAGACTAGGCATAATTATGACGTGATAAAAAAAAGTCGCTGTTAAAGGGTGAAAAATACTTAGTAAAAGACATAAGACAGATGACCTTGTTAAGACCACACAGCCAAAACTTTACTTCTGCAGTATGAGTAATATGCGGTCTTAGCTAGGCAAATTATTTTGTGATTTCAGATTGCCACCTTAGTTTGCATGTTGTTCAGTATTCGGAAGCGTGCTTCATTTTCGAAAATCCTACAAATGAGTTAAATATGGCAGTCTCTTGCATGCCCTCGACTAAAAACTTTTGCTTTTCGCATTTTCACTAGGTTTTAATTTTTACCAATACTAAAAGCTAATAACTCAACTACACCTATTTTTTAAGATGCAAAGCGCAACAAAAGCACAGCAAAACTACTCCAGCTAAGCAATGGTTTGTAACCGAGCCTGAAATCGAGTGATCAATAAAGGTTACGACAAGACCACGCCGTTCACTTCATCACGTTTAACAGGATAGTTTTATGACCGACGTTATAGCATATCGCCTTGTTTATAGGCTTAGGCCCTCCACACAGAACAAGTGCCAAGGGGACGGTGACCTACATCCTATTTTAGGAGCCTTGTCCCTGCATTACTGTTTTTTCCCTAGAACTGGAAAAATCAAATGCGGATCCATTATGAAAAATGGAATCAGTTGCGGGATCCATTTTTTTAAGAGGTGGGGGACTGGGGCAAAGGCTGATTGATTTAATGACCATTTTTCTGTGCCTGTGAGAAAAACCACACCATGTAATGCGCCGCTGTTGGTCTGTTCGTGCTGAAAAGGCTTACTGTCCGTAATCAGGCGGAACGCTTGTGATCCACTGTGTACAGAGTAGCAGAGTAAATTCAAATAAAATTGTTGTGTCCTCTAGAGAAATTCTGTTAAATTATAAAATAGAAGGGTTTAAAAAATATTTGCTGTTCGACGGCATTTAGTTTAAAGTCTTCTCTATTAATATGAGTAGAGAAGCATCATTACAAATGCTTTTGAAACAGAAATTGTTTTTAACAAAACTGTCCTAAAAAAGGATTCCTCCCAAAAAAGGCTGCTATTATTATTATTATTATTATTATTATTATTATTATTATTATTATTATTATTATTATTATTATTATTATTATTATTAGGGCGAAGAACCACATGTTAAAACTGTTTTACTTGAAACATTAAATTATCTCTAGATTTACTTTCCGATCTGGTTATCGTGAGCTCTTCATTAGCCGTGGTTAATAACTTATCAAAGAAAAACCGTTTGAACAGAAACCTTTTCCGTGTTTCTCCCGTAAAAGCTAATCAAATCTGCTCTCTCAGAATTGGTGACTTTCATGATTGCATGAGTCGATTCTTACCTTACAAGATGAAAAGGAATCGATGCGACTTTCATCAAGAGAGTAATGAGACCTGTCTTAAAAAGTTCGAAATCCGTTTTATTATTTATTTAATTGAGTTGTATTTTACACAATATTTACCTTGGTAGCGTTACTTAAAGGCATTTTACTGGAGGGGAAAAAGAATTGTTCTGAAATGCATCACTATTCACCTTATCTCCAGGAAGGTAAAATGCATTGCTAATTACTAAAACAATGTTAGGAGGTAACTGTGCAGTTACCCACTATGAATTATTAGGTTTATCTGCAACAATATTCTAGTACAATAGAGTCAGTGCTATACTTAATTATACTGACATACCTTATTTAGGGAGCAATCATACAATGAATATAGTGTCGTATTCTGAATGTGAAAGGAAATGCAAAATTCTCACTATCAAATTGCAGTGTTGAAGCGCTTACATAATTTTCTTACCCACACAAAATTATTAATCACTGTTATAACCGTAGAGCTCTCCCTGCCGAGTGAGTGACTCAGACGGCCATATTGAAAGTCCTGGTCCTGCTCATAGTGCTATGCTGTAGAGACGAAGCGCTACAGCAGCTTTACTTTTTTTTTTATCTTGTTTATTATTAGATATGTTATTTTTAATAGGTAAATTAACCATCACTGTAAAATATTTCGAAATATTTCTGTTGTGAGGTTTATTGTACTTGAAGAAAAGAATTTTGCAATCTAATCTCCAGAGTCTCAAATATTTGTAAACAAAACCGACGAAAGAAAAAGCTAGCAGTCATCTCCTTCCAGTCTAAAGATTTGGCTTTAAATCGATACTGAGAAAGAAAAGTCAAGTAAGGAATACCATAAATAACTTTGACTTGTTTGGAATAATTAACGATAAAATACATGCAGAATCCGTAGGCACAGGCCAATTTAGTACATTACCAAATTAACAATTTGAGGGCAAGGTCTAGCCTAGGCTACCAAATTTCATTTTGTGGCTATTACCAATCTATGAGACATTTGGTTCGATGAAAACATACATTAAACTAAGGTTTGATACACATGAAAAAATAACAATATTTTTTTCACTTTGATTAAAGTAATAGAAGTTCTTTCCCAGGATTTGGTTAAGTCATCCTAAAATACTTTCACGGTAACATGTTTAAAAGACGAGACTTGCTGACAAAACCTGTAACCTACACATCTACTTACTACTAATCCTTTTCAATAATGGACAAGCTCGTTTTTACTGTATATGATGTGGCATGTATAAGATGAAGAAAGTTGCGATTTCAAAACTGAAGTCACCACTGACCTAAGTGCCACAATAATATATTGAAAGTGTGAATGTTGGCACAGAAAGGATTTGCTACAAGTAAAAAACACAGCTATTTTAACTTAGCACTGAATAATAGGAGTTGTTTCTTCGTTTTGTTTACGTCGTCTGAAACGCTCTCCACAAGTGTACCGTTTCAGAATTTTGTTGAGAAATGAAGTATGATGGTATGGATTTTGTTAAACAACTCTAACGCTTCCTTTGATGTCTAAAACTGAAAAAAAATGATGGCATAGACCGCATCATACAACCCTGCATACATACTGCAGATAATTCTCATTGACTGATAAATTACAGCAAGCATCCTCATGCACCATAGTAACATGGTTAAAAGACGAGACTGGTTGACACATCTATTTTAGTGTTATACCTATAGGCCTATGTACTACTAAGCATTTTTAATAACCATCAAGATTATTCTTACTTTATATATCATGTGGCATGTACATATTAATGATATTCTGATATCAAAATTAAATTGACACTACATCTATGCCCACAATAATATGCTGAACATATGAGACATGTTAAAGAAAGAAAGTGGATCTACTGCTACGACTACATATATCTGACTATCACAAAATTAAGGATAAATGAATTCTATTATGCTTGGTTTACCTGTGAAATGTTATCCCATTTTCTCTTGAAGACTTGTTTTTCCTATTTTGGCAACTATAACCCACGCATTGTACCATTACTGCGATCAGGATAAAAAAAAATTCACAATCACACTAAGCCCCTGTTCAATTTGTGCAGTTACCAGACCTTTCAAGATGGCTCCAAGGCTCTGTAGCACTGCCCTGGTGGGAGACTTCTGAACTATGTAGTACTGGTATACAGATAGAATCTCCAGATATTTACCCTCTATGATTATAACCAATGAGGGGTGGGGGCCCGTTAAGAGTTAACTTGGACGAGGGCCACAGCAAGCCTAACCCCTGGACAGTTGACATAAGCGATGTATAGTTTTTTCCCTGTCCTCTTACAGCCAGTTTAAGAGATATTTGCCTTGCAGAAAAGTTAGGATTAAATGGCTGCCATAAACATACAAAAGCCTTTAAGGCACATGTGTTCAACCACACGGCTTACCCACTGATGACTCACCATGCACCTCGGAGAAAGCACCATGTGTGAACCATGCGGTTAGCAGAAGGTCAGAAGAAAACACAAAATCTTGAGACAATGTTTTCAGCGAATGTTCCCAATGATGTTATAGTCACCTTCGTGATATTGTACCAGTCTATGTATCAGAATACCATTCATTCAGCAATGTACATATATTTCACAGCTATATGTTTTACACTTGTATAACTGTAAGTTTGCCTCTGTGAAGAAACACAGAGGCCTATAGTTAATCCCTTTTTTCCTACCTGTCAAAGGTTGGGATTACACTACAGTATAGCCTGCAAGGGTTTATGACGTATGTGAACTTTGGATGAATAAATCAGTTGTAAGCTGACCTCTTACATCTCACTCTCACACTGGTGAACCCGGATTGACCAGAGGAGGCTGACACAGAGATAACCATTCACGCCAACAAACCCCACACCATCGGTGAAAGCCTTGCAGCCACCTCCGTCTGATTGCCAGCCTTCACGCCCTACCGCCCAGAAGGGCGGAAATAATTTCCTGCACAAAGATCACATCATCGACACGGAAAGGAGATGCAGTCCTCGAATTCCTGCCGGACGATGTGTTTGAACAAATAGTAGAATGGCTCAAGGAACTAGACAACCCAGTAACATACGACATCCTGAAGGACCAGCTGATAGTCATCCTTCAACATGCCACCTTCCCAGAGGGCAAAGAAGTTCCTGAACCATGTAAGGACACCAACAGGCAACGAGAGGCTGTCACACGTGTGTAAGCAGCTGTGACAACTTATCAATGTACCAGCCAGAGGCAGGGAAGCTAAGTCATCCTTGGATCAGGTGAGGGAAGTACTCCTCACCAAATTACCCCACCAGACAGTAACTGCGATACCAAAAGCCTCCACCATGCCCATAGAAGAATTTTTGGTTATGGTCGATGAGGTTCATACAGCGCATAAAGCAGCAGACCCCTCACAGCCAGCATCAGCAGCATGTCATGTTGAGCAGTCATCTGATAGCGAAGGAAACACAATGAGGATGAACCAGCCGCCCCTGTCTACTAGAAGCTTTTTCCCAAGGGAAAGCAACCACAAAGAAGAAAGGAACCCCTAGAAGGAGTCTGTTTCTTCCACTAGAGATTCAGGGCGAAGGGGAGGAAGTACGACAAAGGCTGCATATTTAAAAAAAAACACCTAGTAGAGTTGCAGAAGCAACCCACTCATACTAATGTCAGTGGGAGGCAGACAGGCTGCCTCGTAAGAGAAATCGTGCCTGCCCACCACTGTCTTTCTCCCAGGTGCGAGAGATGGACAGAGACATGCTTCTTCATTTGAGATGATAGAACTGACATGTAATTCTTGGTGGATATCGGATCCTGCAGGTCTTTTATCTCAGCAAGACCTGCAGAACAAATGAACCATGCCCCACTCTACCACCCTGTAAGTCTCAACCACCAGTGGAGCCCCGTTAACCTTGTACAATAGGTGGAAGATGAAAGTCAAATTCAATGGACAAGACTACGACTGGTCCTTCATAACAGCAGACATAACGATGGCGTTGTTAGGAGCAGATTTCCTAACAGCGCATAACCTTCTATACAATGTAGCAAGAAAGGAACTAGTCACGAGATCTGCAAAGAACTCATCTCAACAGCCCAGCAGACGTACAATAATTTCAACAACAAATGAGAAGAAGCAGCAAATTTGCCCCATTGCACTAGAGGTCCCACCAGCAGAAATGAGAAATTTGTTGTGGGGATATGAGGACGTATTCAAGGATGACCTCAAGCACGACCTCACCAAACCAGCGAAGCACAGAATAAAGTATCAAATCCTGACAGAAGGTCCCCAACACACTCAAAATTCAGATGGTTGGCTCAGGAAAAACTTTTCAAAGCAAAGAAAGTTTACAAGGAAATGGAAGAAGCCAGAATATGTCAGAAACAATCCAGTCCATGGGCATCAACACTGCATATGGTGTCAAAAGCAGATGAAACATGGCGCCCCTGCGGAGATTACTGATTGCTGAATGTCAAGACAAAGCTGGACAGATACCCACTAACTAATATAGCAGACATAACAAACGAAATGAGTGGAGCAAGAATATCCATCAAGATCGATCTGCTGAAAGGGTATTTTCAAATACCAGTAGTGAAAGAGAAGTCGAAAAGATGGCAATCATCGCCCCCTTTGGCACCAACACATTCAATTATAGCTGTTTCAGCCTCTGCAACTCAGGGGCAACATTCCAAAGATTGATAGATGAGATATCCGGGGACCTTCCATTCTGTGTGGTATACGTGGACAGTTTACTAATGTTCACCCCAAACCGAAAGCAGCATAGCAAACAAGTGAGAGAAGTATTAAAAAGGCTAAAAGAAAACAGTGGGTTAATAGTGTGAGAAAACAAGTGCGACTGAGGAAAGAAAACAGTCGATTTTTTAGGACACAAAGTGAGCCAAGATGGGATAAAACCACTAACTGAAAAAAATAAAAACAATAACAAAATTCCCTAAACCAAGAAGAGTGAAATTGGTACAAAAGTTCTCAGGACTCATAACTACTACCACCAACTTATTCCTAATATAGCTAAAATCATGAGCCCTATATATCAGTGTTTGAAAGGAGATAAAAAACAATTAACTTTGGCAAGTGAACAAGACTATACATTTAGGTTAGCAAAAGAAGCAATAGCAAATGCAGCAACACTAACATTTCCTTTACCTAACAAATCCCTCACATTGACAACCAGTGCAAGCAACATGGCGACGGGCGCCGTACTGGAGCAGACACTGATGATAGTCACCACCCGCAATAGAGCAGAAATACCTCACATTCGACACAGAACTTCTGGCAGTAAACAAAGTAGTCTGGCACTTCCGCCACATACTCGAGGGATGAGAATTCGTGGGTCTGTTTCGTTCACACCTTCACGAAAGCAGCAGATGCATGGTCAGTGCATCAACAATGACACCTGTCAACAACAGCGGAGTACTCCTGCATGATCAAGTACCTGAAGGGCTCATCAAAACCGTGGAGGGCGCCCTATCCAGAAACTGCGCCAACACCATCCAGGTTCGGATCCCATATCCCAAGATAGCAGAAGCGCAGAATGAGGACGAAGGACTGCAATGACTGCAGCGGATAAATCCAGCCCTAAAATGGAGTGACCTGTTGATCAATGAAGGAACAGCAACCATCACCTGCAAGACGAGTATGGGGCGCCCACGCCCTTACTTGCCAGAGAGTTCAAGAAAGAAAGCTTCTGGCTTCTCCTACAACCTATCCCACCCATCAGGTCAATCCACTACCAGAATGATAACAGAGCAGTATGTCTGGTGGGGCATGAGAAAGTACACCAAGTAGTGGGCAAGACAATGCATCCCATGCCAAACTTCAAAATTTACAAGGCACACAGACAGCTGGATAGAAGAGTATAAGATGACATCCCGCCACCTTGCCCACATTCACGTTGACATAATGGGACCCCTACCCGCCTCAGAGGGTTACAAGTATCTATTCACAATAACAGATAGGAATACAAAGATGACCAGAAGCAATCCCCATTCGACAACAGACAGCAGAAAGCTGCATTAAAGCCCTTACTGACTGGGCCAACAGGCACCAGTGACAGAGGTTCCAACTTGATCTTCATCCCGTGGAATGCCCTCGCCAACAGTTTTGGAACAAAGATAACACACACCACTGCCTACAACCCTAAAGCAAACGGAATAATCGAGAGGCTACATAGATCATTAAAAGCCTCTCTAGCTGCCAGATGTCAGGGAGGCAGTAGGAGGACAGAACTACCGTGGGTCCTGCTGGGATTAAGAACGATGCCACACGAAGCCTTCAATGCATCCCTGGCTGAAGTCCTCTACGGCCAAGCGTTGACACTACCATCAGATGCATTCCCAGAAAACAAAAGCCCAACAACGACATCTAAAACAAGAAAAGCAATAGAGAAATTTTACCGGCAAAAACAACATACCAAGCAGACAGAAATGTACGCATTCATCCAGGCTGACGCACACAACCGCGCCCCCCCCCCTCTGCCCAGCATACCCGGCCCACACAGAATTCTTCAACGATGACCGAAATTGTTCCAGATGATGGTTGATGGAAGAACAATGTGGGTTTCGATCTACCGATTGAAACTAGCTTATATGCCAGACACCAGCCAACAGACGTAGGCTTTCTCCTGTGGGGGGGTGGGGGTGGGGGGTGGTTGGAGATCTGTAGCGCACGTGTTCAACCATATGGCCTACCCACCGATGACTCACCACACACCTCAGAGAAAGCACCGCATGTGAACCATGCAGTTAATTCGAAGTCAGAAGGAAACACACAATCTTGAGACAAATTTTCCCAACAATGTTATAGTCACCTTCTTGATATTGTACCAGTCTATGTATCAGAATGCCATTCATTCAGCTGCGTACATATATTCCACACTCCTATGTTTTACACTTGTATAATTGTATGTTTGCCTCTTTTCCTACCTGTCAAAGGTTGGGACTACACTGCGGCTCGCAAGGGTTTATGATTTGTGTGAATTTTGGATGAATAAATCAGTTGTAACCTGAACCTAAGTTGTAAGAGCTATTAAACCTAGTGACATTTTTTATAGTCTGCACTCATATTTTTTTTCCATTCTCTAATACCCCATTTGATATTTTAATATTTGATATTCTATTTGATACTGATTTTCCGGTAGCTTTTCAATGGCCATGTTTATAACCACTAGATTATTGCCTTTCTTTGCCAATTCAGTAATTGTTAGGCATTGTTGATACTCACTTACAGCCTATATGAACCTCTGATTCATCTTACCTTTTGATACTTGCTTTCTAAAAGTTATTTGATAACCAAGGTTATAATCACTGAATTACAAGTTGCCTATGGTAAGACTTTATTGTTACAAAATATGAACGGAAATGTTAGGACTATACAAGGCATGAATTCTCACTGGGTGGAGGGAGAGGTTGGTGAACATTACTTATTGCTAAATGCCTTTGAAATCTCTCTTTCTCTCTCTTTCCCTCTGTTTATCTACTTATTGTATCCCTTTAGTGGGACAGTTCCTACGGCCCCCAGCTGCTCCGTTCCAGCTCCCTATCTTTATTATTGCTGTTAAATCTCTCTAACCGTTTAGTGCGACTGTGGGGCTTTCTCCCATTTAGATCCTTGTATTTCATCGCCTTTATTTTCTAGATCTATTTATTTTGTTGTCCTTCTCACCACTGTGTTAAAGGCTGAAGGACAGAAAGTGCCCCAGTGCTAGGCTTGACAGCCTAAACTTCCTAAACATATCTACTTCATGAACTTAGACACGTTTGAGTTGCAATGAAAGAGGAAGAAAGGCGTAACCTTTTCTTTTTTTCATAATTCTGTAGCAGTTTCTTCACTGAGTAACTGGGTCGAAAGACGTAATGAAGAGGAAGTGCCTCACTACCCAGTACACACTAGAGTGCTCCCAGGGTAGGTGTAAATAACAAAGCACCGTGCGGGCCATCAACACAATATTGATGTGCACTGATTTTTTTTTTTTCAGAATATGTAGAAGCGTTGCTTTTTTGTGCTGGGAGCTCATCCTTTGTTTAACACAAATACGGAAATGGCTTATTGTTGATACGCGCACGCACACACATACACACACACACACACACATTGACATATATTATTATTAACATGTCTGACACACACACACATATATATATATATATATATATATATATATATATATATATATATATATATATATATATGTGTGTGTGTGTGTGTGTGTGTGTGTGAATTGAATGATGTATTTTGCCAGATTTTGAATAATATATCTATGCTTTTTAAGTGATGATGGTTTTACTAAAACAAGGTGAAGTATTGTACAAGCCACTCGCACCATGGGTGCTTACCAGTTATAAGAACTGATCCAAAAAGTTATGGTCAGACTTATTCATTTTCCACAACCATCTGAAAAAAAGCTATTATCTACCTTACTAATTATACCTGCTTCAAGTATCTGACCTTTTATAGAACACTTATTTCTAAAAACAAAAACAAAAAAAATTATGATACATCCCGTTTACTGTTCGATTTTGTTATCTCATATGATTGAAAATTGTTTGTTTCCAAATGTGTTTTAATGTGAGACAAGCTTTTTCTCCATGAGATTCATTGCATCCGTTGAAAGGTATCGAATCAGGCAATCACATCGACGTTTCCTTTTTTCCATAAAATGCAGTGACATCAAAGTCAATGGTATTAGGGTAGAAAATGCACAAGGATAAACTCTTCCAAAGGTTCGCTAATTTTTTTTTTATTTCATCCAGCTTTAGAAAGAAAGAATCGTTTTACTTTTAGCCATCCTAATACTGGTGGCTCTACTGTCGTTGACGTATATGGGAAAACCGAAATGTTCAGAATTGGTGACCTATACATAAGAAGGAACAATGACCTATGTCAGCCCATGAGAAAAAGGTACCTTCATCAAAACTGCCGTTTTTAATCTTATGTCTATTACACAATGCAATATAAATCTTTTATGGAACCACGTGCCTTCTAGAAGGTAAGATACTTAAATCTACTTAATCAAAAAAACAAAACCCATTGTTCGAAAGGGACACATTCTCTCTCTCTCTCTCTCTCTCTCTCTCTCTCTCTCTCTCTCAATCCCAGATGCTTAACACGATTATGTGTAATAGACGGCGTATGAAACAGTCTGAATTTTGCTCGGTGAATTGGATTCTAATCTCAATAACTGCTAATGAGCCATTATTTTAAAATGCCATTTCTGCTTATAAAATCACGAACTGATTTGCATTTATTGTGTCCTTTTCCATTTTAGTTCTTGATTCATTCGCAAAAATCTAATAATCTTTTGATTTTATATTTTTTTTTCGAAAGATTAAGAAATGAATTGATATCTGTGATATACGTTAATTTTTTTTTTTTTTTTACGAATGAACATAACCATATCCATCTGATTTAAATACGTTTATTGAACAGTAAGGAAAGCCTTATTGCAATGAAAACCACTTATGCAAGAATTCATACTCGACAAATAAAAGCTTTTTCCCCTAAAAATTAAAATACCTATAGTAAGCTGAAAAACTCCTCTTCATTTGCTTCACATTCATTCATTAACGTATATGTCTTCGAATTCTCCTAAAGTAATTTTTTTTCAGTTGATAATAACTTATAATTTAGGTAAAATACGGAAAATATAAAGTACTGAAAACACAAAATAAAAAAAAATATTGCCACATCTATCACAGGAAACGATGAGTAAATATAACAAATTATTCTCAAATAAAGAACCAAGAAAAGTTCTTGTCACTTAAAAAGACAAGAAAATAAATAAAAAAAAGTTATTATTTACACTTAGCGACCACGACGGGGTTCTAACAGGGAGGTTGTAAATTCGGGAAACTAGAAAATATTCACAAATCTTACACATACGAGGCCCTTGGTGGAGAGTGGGGCATTAGAGTGATTAGACCTTTATTTCGGTATCAGCTAGATCCACGCCATTTTATTTTATGTACCCTTGAGGAAAATGCTGCAAAAATATATAAGAGAACAAAAATATTGGCCTCGTTATCAAGTAGGCAGTGAAAAATGCTGAGAAAATTTACAGAAATGTGCTGGTGCATTTGAAAAGTTTCACCATTAACAACTTCAGGCAATTATATCCACATCTGTCCTAACAGATCTGAATTATAAAGATTCCAACCCTCTGCATTGAAATTCCAACTTTCATATTTTGATTTTTGCATTCAGTTAATGTAAACGTCATGACTTTGCAGTCATTCCTATTTATCCAATTGTGTTAATGTCTACACATTGTCTCTTATAAGAGAATTTCTACCATTTAATAGTGATGGGGTTCGAAAAGGGTGCCTGTGATAAACGGTTCCACATTCATTATTACGAATTCTTTTGTGGGTGGGTTTTTTTCTTTATTTAAAAAAAAAAATACCAATTTTATTTGGGTTTTTAGGTTTTCTCTTTTTTTATATATCATAATAAACTTAGTTGTAAAATACAGTTCTGATATCTTGGTAGCTTTATAAATAAGAACATTTGTGTCGCTTACACGTGTACACCCTTTCTTTAACAAGAAACTAGATACCGGTATTTTCCTTCCTTTGTTGCTTTTTGGCCATTCTTCGTTCCACTATATTGCACTTCAATGGAGCGTTCTGCACACGAAATGGCCAGCGTTTCCTTTCGAACGAAAAACGCTCAATTTTAAACAGTGCCATTAGACATACAATTTTTAAGCAATAACTGCACTGTATTCTCACTAACAAGAATACATGATACTAATGTTATCAGTATAAATTCAGTATAACACTAGATTTTTTTTTTTTCCTACCTTTCAAAACGTCTTCGTGTATAGTCCTTTTTGAAGGGTTTAGTCTACCTTTCTCGTGAAACAACTTTCTATTTTTTTCCGTCTTCTTTTTTCCTCTTCAAGGACTGTAAGCACATTATAAAATTCAGTTTGGCTTTCCGTCAACTTTTCCTTTAAAAAAGGAATGACTCAAGGACGGATCAATAGTGCTGAAATATAACTTAAGGAAACGGGTTCTCATACTGCAGAGACACATGTATGACTCTTTTGCTACAATACTGCATTATGACGCGCAAAAACAGCATAAAGGCGATTTTCTCTGATCCTATGATACTCCGAGTAGTCTCGAAAGGGGCTTGGAGCACTTGGAAGAAATCATTTCTTCAGGCTATTATTTTATTTTCTTTGGTCCCAAAAATATCAGGAGTAAATACAAACTCAGATTCCGTGTTCTCACTCGCTAGGCCCGAGTTCGAGTCTCCGGCCGGCTAATGAAGAATTACAGGAATTTATTTCTGGTGATAGAAATGTATTTCTCGCTATAATGGGGTTCGGATTCCACAATAAGCTGTAGGTCCCGTTACTAAGTAACCAACTGGTTCTTAGCCACGTAAAATAAGTCTAATCCTTCGGGCCAGCCGTAGGAGAGCTGTTAATCAGCTCAGTGGTCTGGTAAAACGAAGATATACTTAACTTTCCGTATTCTCAACGCTCAAGTCTGCTCTCACCTAATAATGCAATTTAACTGAACAATTATTACAATATTCAATTAACTTTATGTTCAGAAAATCGATCGTATACCCATTCAGTCTTAATCATATAAGCAGATGTACATACATACACATATGCATACACGCACACATACATACATACATACACACACAATATATATATGTGTGTGTGAATACATAACTGATTCAGGAAGTTATGGAACAAAATAAATAAACGCAAATGCCACGAAGGAAAAATGAAACAACAGAGTGGTTACTAGGCCTTTCAACACAAGGTCCTTCACTAGCAGTCTGCTAGTAAAGGACGTGTGTCGATAGGCATGGCAATCACTTCGATGTTTCATCTTTCCTATCTGGCACTTGTCTTTATATATATATATATATATATATATATATATATATATATATATATATATATATATATATATATATATATATATACATATATATATATATATATATATATATATATATATATATCTGCTTGGGCTGCAACGGGTGATCACAGGGAGCTCTTTACGTTACCAAGAAAACTACCATGTTTGACTAATGAGGAAAGATTACGTAACTGCAAAGGGGATATCTTAATTAATTGTATTTTCACAGCCGGGGTTGTGAAAAAAAAACGTTATTTTAATTTTTCGTTTTTTTTTCTAGAAAAAATCATTTTTTTGTGTTTTTCGTTTTTTGTGTTTGTGTGTGTTTTTTTTTTTTTTTTTTTTTGCATCCAATTTCTCCATTTCTGAAGATCTTACTTGTAGTTACTATAGACTTATGATGTTATTTAAGACTCATACCTTCCTTCTAGAATAGAGGAATTAGAGGAATCATTGAAATAATTATTTTTTGTCTATTTATTGTAACATGATTTTTTTCTTCTTTTATTGCTATATTTATATTGAGGTAGAACAATTTTCTTTTGCGGAACTGGCTAAGTATAGCCAGATCGGTTACGCTAAACTGCTATCAACCCTAACAAAACATCACACGGACTGTTATTGAATTCTTTTAATGTCATTCTCGGAGCACAAACATTTGGCTACCTAACACATGCTACCGTAGCTTACTGGCAGCCTACCGTAGGGCGTAGCCTAAAATTTATTAGTTGTACATTAGTGATCAAAACAAATGAAAATACAGTAAAGTTTAAAGGCAGTTGTCACTGCCAAGTAAACTGATCACTGTCCTGTTTTTTCGTTGTTTAATATGTCTAGACTTCATTTTCACATATAGCATGCCTTAGGTATTCATCTATCACAAAATCAAAATCTTACATAACAAACATGGAACTTTTTAAACAAGGAGTAAAGCCCAGATTGTTAGTAAATGTACACAGGATATCACTAGGATTGTGATATCTTTCACCATGCCGTAAATCATCACCTCTTATAATGAGCACAGTAATTTTGCGCCCAGTCTCCAAACACAACAACTGCCCACTGCCATGCTATGCACATTTACTTTGGTTCTGGAGCAGAGCTTATTGATACTAGTGTGGTGCAAGTTTCTGTTGAACATGTTTGATACTGAACGCGTGTTGTACCATACATACTTTTAAGGAACTCTTGCCAATCATACAGTTTTCATACCTCTGAATCTGATACATGTATGATACAAGCTTCAGTTGAACATGTCTAATACTGAACACGTACAGTATGTCTTGTATCATACATACTTTTAAGGAACTGTTGTCAATCACTTTTCTTACCTCTCTTCCTGCTCAAATGCATTGAAATTAAAATAATTGACCTCAGTGCATCATGGTTCAAGATATGGTTGAAAAATAGCAGTGAAACTTGTTTGATAATTAAAAATTTCTATGTTCAAATTTGAAATATTGAAATTCTAATGACAGAAATGTAGTTACGTACCGAAAACACTCACAATCTCAAGTGGGGGATGGTGGAGATACCATTAGTTTTCCTTACTTTCCAAGATTTTATTTTCCACACCAACGGATTTTTCTTTCCATTCTTAAATTGCCTTGTTACCCAAGCTCTAGGCATAATATAATCACTGTTCTAGCAAATTTTTTAGTTTAGGAAGCAATAGAATGTGAAGAAATGTTCAGTAATAAAGAAAAAAAAACTTACCAGTTTTTTCAGGCTGTGCTTTTTTCGCAAAAAAAAAAAAAAAAAAAAAAATTTTTTTTTCCAAGAACACAAGCTGTTTTTTCGGGTTGCAACCCTGTACACAACACACGCAGATCAGAAGAATGAGGCATTACGGGACAGGTAATAACAAGGTCCTGCTAAATGAATGGATCCTACACAGGATAAATATTCTACGCTGATGATGTCTTCATGGAGAGGAGCATCGCAGAGGGGTAGAGTAGGGGGTTGGCATAAGGCCACGGCACATAGGATAGAGCCGAAGAGTTGGTTTCACAGCCAAGGCCGATCTGCAATGAGATGCAAGACGGTTACTAGCATGAAACAATAATGCACTCAAAGGGAACTGAGGAAATGCATGGATGGTGCCAAGCAACTCAGTTACAATCATTCAGTGCACAATTACCTTAACACTTAACACTTCAATACAATGGTACTTAGGGTACTCGCTCAAAGAAACGGAAAATAAATTAGTCAAAGGACTTACAGGCTTGCGATTGACTAAAAGAAACCTTATTTAGATACATTACCTTCATCAGGATGACGGTATCCTCGTCCGATAGGGCGTCAGTGGTGGTGCCACTTAAAAAAGGTGCTGACTCGAGGACGAGGACGTGGAGGGAGTGCAAGGGACAGGCAAGAGAGGACAGCAAGTTTCCTGGTTAAGTTCTGGGCGCTTCTCAGCCGCTCCTCAGATACAGGGAAAGATGGAGAGAATTGGTGAAGGGGTGAATGGTACCCATAGTTTTTTTTATTAAAAAATTAATGAAAGGAGTTTTATTCTTATATCTCTTACTTAAGTATTATTTAATACTGGTGAGGTTGGTTGTACAGAAGTTTCCTTCATTGCAATATATATATATATATATATCATATATATATATATATATATATATATATATATATATATATATATATATATATATATATATATATATATATATATATATATATATATATATATATATATATATATATATATATTATATATACTATTTCTAAGTATATATATATATATATATATATATATATATATATATATATATATATATATATATATATATATATATATATATATATATATCTATATATACATATATATATATATATATATATATATATATCATATATATATATATATATATATATATATATATATATATATATATATATATATATATATTATATAAAGGGTGTTTCGAAATTAGAGGGCCCCCCTCTACAGCATAAACTAAAATTGATATGGACAAAAAAAAAGTAATTCAGAACAGGTATTTATTTAAGTTTCTCTCTGAGTGTTTAATATTTTGTGTGACCTCCATCTGCCTATACCACAGCCTGCATTCTTGATGGGTATGACTTCAGCAAATCACAAAAAAGCTGAGACTCAAACTCCATTTCCCTGAGCACTTCGGTTACCTCTCTTCACAGATCGTAGAGACTTGGTATACCATCATAGTTCACTGTGTGCGCTTCAACACACCCCTTTAAGAAACTACCACTGTTTTCACAACCATTAAGGTCAGGTGAGTTACCTGGAAATTCACTTGACAAGAAGAAATCGATACCACTGTTTCGAAGCAGCTCCTGTGTCTGAAGAGCCTTGAAACATGGTGCCTTATCATGCAAAAATGTGACTTCTTCAACAGATAACACATTTTCAGGATCTTTGAGGAAAGGAAACACTCCACCAGTAAGCACAGTTTCTCTGAAGTATTCGCCATTCCATGACTGTCCTTTTTTTCTTTGATGATCTACTTTAACATATGGCTGTGAAACAGAGAAAAACTCCCAAACATTCAGGAAATTTCACAACTTGGCAATAGCGCATGTCATCGCTGATATCATCCAACTTTGCAGCCCAAATGATGTCATTTTTATGATTTGGCTTCCTGACTGTGTAAATGAAGAATTCATCTGATGCGGCAACATGGAGAAAGTCAGCTTCATCCCAATCTTCAAGAAATGAACCACAAAACCATGCACGGTCTTCTCTCTGTTGCTGAGTGATGTTGGGCTTGCTGATAACATGAAATGGCTTGATACCAGATTTTGTTAAACTCACGATATACAGCACTGTAACTTAACTTCTCTTTTTTCCCCTTTTTGTTTCTAGTTCAAGTGCCAATTTACGTAAAGACTTTCTTGGTCTACCCACTGCCTCAGCTATGATGTCTTTTGACTCCTGAGAAAGGACTTCAGGCCTTCAAAGATTCTCACTCTTTTTGCGATGACAGTCATATGGATTTTTGTTCCAGTTTCTTTTAACAAAGGATTCACCTGTTTTAATATATTTAGCTATCCAGGAACGTGAAATGAAGGATGCGCCAGCATCCCTGTCCTCTCTGAAGGTTATAGCCCGGATTCAGTCAATCCATCTGCTTTCCTCTGAGTCATTAGCCATGGCTCTACCTAACTCCATCACTCAGTCTGAAAATACAAGAAATTTAAAATGAAAAATAGCTTAATAGAAACTTAAAACAATATACTTGGAGATAGGATATAGCAGAAAACTTCATAACTTTCCATTTGCTCTGTGGAGGGGGGCTCTAATTTCTGAAACATCCGGTAAATATATGTATAAATACACACACATACACATATATATATATATACAATATGTTTATATATATATATACATACACACACACACACACACACACACACACACACACACACATATATATATATATATATATATATATATATATATATATATATATATATATATATATATATATATATATATATATATATATATATATATATATATATATATATATATATATATATATATATATATATATATATATATATATATATATATATATATATATATATATATATATATATATATATATATATATATACATATATATATATATATATATATATATATATATATATATATATATATATATATATATATATATATATATATATATATATATATATATATATATATATATATATATATATATATATATATATATTATATATATATATATATATATATATATATATATATATATATATATATATATATATATATATATATATATATATATATATATATATATATATATATATATATATATATATATATATATATATGTATATATATATATATATATGTATATATATATATATATATATATATATATATATATATATATATATATATATATATATATATATATATATATATATATATATATATATATATATATATATATATATATATATATATATATATATATATATATATATATATATATATATATATATATATATATATATATATATATATATATATATATATATATATATATATATATATATATATATATATACTAGCTGAACAACCCGACGCTGCCCGAAAGTACTTTGAACAACTCAGAAAAAAATTTCCTTCATCCCCTCTGAATAGTTTTGTTGTGTAAAGTATGTGTACTATGATTGAAAATACTTTTCTTTCCTTTGATTAATAATTCTGTCTTGAATTAATTTCTTTATATAAACATGATATATACATGTATACATATACCCGGGCACTTATATAAATAACATGGTGAGAGAGAGAGAGAGAGAGAGAGAGAAAATCATTGACTTGCAGCACAAACATTCTTGGTTTTTTTCTAGTATGACTTGCTGTTTAACTCCAATCATAAAGGGAATTTATAAATGAGAGAGATAAAGAGAGAGAGAGAGAGAGAGAGAGAGATTGTAAGCATGAATTTGCTTGCAATCGTTGAAAACCTCATAGATAAATTCCGCTCCAGACTGTCTGAGTGATGCCTTGAGAGAGAGAGAAAGAGAGCTAGACCTCGAACATTTTGCAGAGGCAGTATAGGTGAAGTTGGTGTGCGTGGTGGTGGTATTGCCTAACTACACGATAATTAATTTCAGACATCATTTAAACCGACTTTATAAGGAATACGTCACCATAACGTCACGAAGCAGTTGCTATAGCGATTTCCGAAGGTAAAAACGAAGATGCGAAGGAATTAATGGGAAATTCGCATTTGAACGAATTAAAAAAAAGGAAACATTGTGCATGCTGACGTCGGTCTTAACCAGCAGCTACTTAAGACATAGTGTTCGTTGGCTTTATAAACATTAAATTATTATCACAACTGTAATTTTAGACACCATAAAAAGAGCTGCAACTGTTTTCGGTTTCCTGTACGTGATACCGAAATGCATTTGTTTTTTATTGGCAAGGTGTAATTAAGATACGTTTGGCTTAAGATGAACACTGAAAAAATTTGGTATTTTCGTCACGAGTGACTTTTTAATCTGTTAATATGCACGCGCAAATGGTGGTGGATTTGTTTTGTCTCGTCGATTAATTATATCTTGATCTCTAAAGTTGTGCCCATAACTATGAAGTTTTTTGTGGATTAAGTAGTTAGATATGATGATGGTAATACCACAGGATACTTATGAATTTTTATTTTACTGGCAAGGTATGATTAAGATACGTTTGGCTTATAATGAACACTGAAAAAAAAGGTGGTAATTTCGTCGCGAGTAATTTTTTAACGAGGGGGTATGTCTATCACAGAAGCCTTTGGTCTGTTACTTCTTTTGTGGCAAGGATTGTAAACCACATTTAAACTGAAATGGGTTTTCAATGTTGATTTTATTGAAGTAATAAACAATTATATTAATAATTCTCATAAATTATGATTCTTTTAAACCATGATCAAGCTTCATGTAAATTCTGGTAAAAAAATTATAAGAGATTTGGATTTACTGTATAGGTTAATCATACGTTTGGCAGCGCCGGGAAAAATAGTTGGAGTGTCAGGTGAAACATGGGAATAAACCCAGAAAACTGAAGGAAAAGGTGGCGCAAAAACGAAGATCTCATTTGTTTTGTCTGTGTTTGTATGTCTGTCAAGGGGTATGGATTTGATTTTGAGTTATAAACCTTTCTGGGGTGACATAGATAGCGTGTGCAAATTTTTTTCTGGGTCTGTTAAGCGCTTCGGATTTCTATGGTGGACAAATGAACAAACATTTACTTTTATATATACATATATGTGTGTACACACATATATATATATATATATATATATATATATATATATATATATATATATATATATATATATATATATATATATATATATATATATATTATTTCAAGGTAGAGCAATTGGATATTACAGAAAGTTTGTAGCTTAATGCTTGTATATGAATCACGGTGATGTGATAAAATTCATTCTTATATATATATATATATATATATATATATATATATATATATATATATATATATATATATATATATATATATATATATATATATATATATATATATATATATATATATATATATATATATATATATATATATATATATATATATATATATATATATATATATATATATAATATATACATATATACATATATATATATATATATATATATATATATATATATATATATATATATATATATATATATATATATATATATATGTATATATATATATATGTGTGTGTGTGTGTGTGTGTGTGTGTGTGTAGGTGTGTGTATTATATAATAGGATACAGGTATCACAGCAAATCAGTCAGATATATCAAGAATTGAGGGCAGTGGAAACAGACTGGTACATAAAATCAAGTTTATTTGTGCCGACGTTTCAAAACAACTAGTCTCATTTTCAAGGCTGCAATAAAAGAATAAATAATGGGAATACATATAAATTATACAAAAATCTCTTTAAAAATCATTTGTACATAAGGATAGTTTAGGCGTTGCTGGAGGTACCCACCTATATAGAAGGGAGAAGGAGGGCGACTGGAATATGGGTAAGTGAAAAGCAAGGAAGACGGTTAAGACAGGTAGAGAGAGGGGTGGGGGAGTTTTGTGCATTCAACAATGGTACAGTCTGTCTGATAATAAGCGATTCCAGAATAGAGAGTGCTAGCTCGGAAGAGGCCCTTGTAATGATTTTAAATTGATCATATTCAATGTTATTACCACATTTTTTGGCATGCACTCTGATATTTGAAAATTCGGGATTACTTCATTTATTGCCCGTTCGTTAGCTCACACCTTTGTGAGAATCGGCGCGAACCTTGAGAAGTCCTTGGGTGCAACCCACGTAAGTTCCTCGACAACACCGAGGACAATCATATTTATATACCACCCAAGACGTCATAAAATTGCTTAAACGGTCTTTAGTATATTATTGAATAAAGAACTAATTTTCAAAGGATTATTTGGAATTAGATTAATTTTTACGGCTCCATAATGGCTAGAAATAATTTGAGAAAGCTTTTGGCTAAAAGTTTTATCGTGTACAAATGGAACGCTGGCATTGACTTGAAGTTTGGGAACGGTTGGAATTTTGTACTTTGGCATGAAGTTGTCTTCAAATATTTTCCTCACATATTGAAAAAATAAGTTCGATGGAAAATAATTGTTGGTGAAAAAACTGTAAAAATTGTATTTCCTTATTAAAAACATGCTAGTTCGAGGATAAATGGAAGGCTATACTGTATATAAAAGAGTAGACAAAGGATTTCATTTAAAATTAAAAAAAACAGCTACTATATAGTAGAAGTTGGATCCTAAACCAATAAAAGTAGGTTTCCTCCAAATACTCTTGTTAAACTAGTTGTCTCGAAACGTCGGCAAAAATAAAGATGATTTTATGTACCAGTCTGTTTCCACTGACCTCAATTCTTAATATATTCATATCATATATATATATATATATATATATATATATATATATATATATATATATATATATATATATATATATATATATATATATATATATATATATATATATATATATATATATACATATATATATATTATATATATACATATGTATAATGCATATATTGTATATATATACATATATATATATATATATATATATATATATATATATATATATATATATATATATATATATATATATATATATATATATATATATATATATATACATATGTATAATGCATAAATATATATATATATATATATATATATATATATATATATATATATATATATATATATATATAATATATATTTCATATATATACATATAAAACATACATACAGCCTGTACAGCCGCTACAGTGTGTAATCAAGGCCACTGAAAATAGATCTATATTTCGGTGGTCTCGGTATAATGCTGTATGAGCCGCGGTCCATGAAACTTTAACCACGGCCCGGTGGTGGCTAATCCTATATCGTTGCCAGAAGCACGATTATGGCTAGCTTTAACCTTAAATAAAATAAAAACTACTGAGGCTAGAGGGCTGCAAATTGGTATGTTGATCATCCACCTTTCAATCATTAAACATACCAAACTGCAACCCTCTAGCCAGCACAATAGTTTTCTTTTACAGAAAACTAAAACATGCTATATGACGCAGCTGACCCTGGCAATTATCGCCCGATTGCAATTACTACAATTGCGTCGAAGATACTTGAGTCCGTTCTTCTAGTGAGACTTCTCCCCTTTCTACACATTACTGACAACCAGTTCGGCCTTAAAACAAACCACTCAACAGACACATGGATCTACATCCTGAAAGAACTGCTGAACTTTTACCTATCATCAGCCTCTCCTGTTTTCCTACGTTTTGTAGACGTGAGAAAAACATTTGACAGAGAAAACTACCTGAAGCTCTTCCTGAAGCTGCACAAACGAGGCACACCTCTATATCTAATTGGCATTTTATTTTGTTGGTTCTCCACACAGCAATTCTGTGTCAAATGGGGTAACGTATTGTCGTACACCTTCGGCTCCCTAAGCCGGCTCCGGCAAGGGGCATTCTCTCTCCATACCTGTTTAACACGTACACAGATACCCCTGAATTTCAAACTGAACTCACTCCCAATCGGATGCACTATCAACGAAACAACAATAAACCTCCGTTACGCCGACGATATGGTTCTGATTTCCCCACCAGTGCAAGGTCTCCAGCGACTCATCGATAATATGCAGAGGAGTTTGATATCCTGTACAACGAAACCAAGACCCAGTGTGTGTCGCTGCTCCCGAGATCGCTTAAGCATATTACAGAACCACAAATTTTCCTCGGAAATCGTCGTCTGGAATTCGTGCATAAATTTCTGTATTTGGGCCACATTTTCACGGACGACCTAAAAGATACGGCAGACATAGAACATAAACTATGTGCAACTGGCAACATGATTGCAAGGAGGCTTGCCCCTTGTTACCGAGACACGAAACTGCTGCTCTTCCGCTCGTACTACTACAGTATATATGAGTGTTTCCTTTGGACGAACTATACCCGAGAGACCATGAGAAGTAGCACTGTTGTCCACAATGGCATTTTGAGAAGTCTCACAAACAACCTCGCTATCACTCCGCCACGCAGATGTTCAGAGAAAACCGCCTGGATAACTTAAAAATCATTGTTAGGCCAACAATGTCCAGTCAGATCACCCGACTGAGAAACAGCAGCAATTCCCTCATACAAAGCATCCCAAGCAGTGAGGCAAGAAGAAGATCTAAATTGTGGGAAAGATGGGATAATGAGGCGTCTGTTCCTTAAATGACTTATTTTCTGTTTGTGTAATTATGAAATGTCATCTCCAGAATCTGTCATTATTATTATTATTATTATTATTATTATTATTATTATTATTATTATTATTATTATTATTATTATTATTATATTTCTACGTTTCTTGTTATTATTGGTATTTTCCTTTTTTATTATTACTGTGATAGAGATCTGCTGTATTCAATTTTCGTACTTAGCCTTCTGGACCTGACCTCTGTAGCCACCTAAGGTCCCCAGATGGAAATTAATCGTCTGCAATCTTTATTTTTTAAGTGTTATCATTTTTTATATTTTTTTTACTATTATTCTCCATATAATTACTGGCATTACCATTATTATGAATTCTATTTTTTCTACTTCTTCAGCAACTGTGTGGATATTGCCGATTATTATTTTTACCATGTTATCTTATGCATCTAGATTGTGTGTATTGTATTTGTATATTCCGTGTATAAGTTCCCGAGCTGAAATAAAGGATATTATTATTATTATTATTATTATTATTATTATTATTATTATTATTATTATTATTATTATTATTATTATTATTATTATTATTATTATTATTATTGGCAGAATGTCGTTTGATATATTAATGATTGTCTTATCGTACGCTTAAGATCGTTTCTAAATATTATTAAAAATAAGTATTTCAAGACAGAGCTTTCATACAAATACTTCTTCCATTTATTACAAACCTGTGATCAGTAATTTCCCTCATAAAATTCTTTCTCTATTTCTTGGCAATGAATCGATACCTCTTTCTCTTTTGACACTCAAGGGTTAGCAACTTACGAATCCTTCCCCATACTTCGCCTATTTTTCACTCATCTTTGACTAACAGATTTATGATGATATTATGCGGAAGGAATCTCTCTCTCTCTCTCTCTCTCTCTCTCTCTCTCTCTCTCTCTCTTCATCAGTACAGTTCCCCTACTCTCAAATAATTTATAGAAAAGCTGTTTACATAAATGAAAATTATTTTCTAGCATGTAAAACAGTTCTCTCCAATTCAAAGAACCGACATCAAAATTCATACAATCTCATGAATTACTCAGTCGACATTTATTTAAATAATTTACTGATTTTTGTTGACCCTGTAAGTGTGCTCCTTAGGTACCTAACCCTCACGTCCTCTCATTTCCGCCCCTGAGTCTACATATATTCCCTACACGAAAGAGAGAAAACATGATTCATAATAAAACAGGCAACTCATGAAATAAATATATTAATTGCTGGCTGCATGAATTTCTTTCTGAGAGTTTAATATGAAATAATACTACCAAATACGGACGCTAGGCAGGAACAGATGTGGATTATGTGTAGGCTGGCTTTTATGTGAAAATTGAGCTTTTAATTTCACTTGATGATATCATTGTCTTTACCGTTCTTTTTCTTGAGGTAATACTTATAAAAGGTAAGCATTATATCAAAGGGGCTTCCTTAAAACTTTCTTGCAATAGGAATGGCTATCTATTTTGTTTAACCTTGCGTTACCTTATAATTCTCTTTCAATATAAGTAGCCTTGACTTAAAAACGCCAATTTGTCTGCATTTTACGTAAGGATAGGAATTAGTTTCCCAGTTTCTGCAATTTATACAAATAAGCGGATCGCAGATCTTATAAAAACACTGCTTCAGATAGGCCGTATTTGTATGTATGTATGTATGTATGTATGTATGTATGTATGTATGTATGTATGTATGTATGTATGTATGTATGTATGTATGTATATATATATATATATATATATATATATATATATATATATATATATATATATATATATATATATATATATATGCTGGTGAATAGAACTCTGAAAAGTTAATGTAAAAAGAAAATATGTCACTGATTAATTGCGCATGACGTTTGTTTTGGAAATTTTAAGATCGTAAACTAAAATAAAGCTTTACATGCTATGCTTGTTGCTTTCATTGCAAAACTAGAAAACCCACACACACTCGCAAAAAATAATGTAGAGGATAGTTGTTGTTCACGTCCAAGTAATGAGAGTGTAGAATTTTCTTATTCTTAAATGCCAGATTATTTACTCGAAGTTCTAATCAAGGTAATCAAATAACCATAGTACTATGTGTACTTATTTTCTGCCATTAAAACCATTAATTAACGGTAGAGAATAAAGGAGCTGCATTGGCAATATCCAGCAATTTTTAGTTCCACTAATGAAGTTCTTTCATGAAAGTTCTAAAAATCCCCCCCCCTTTTATTTTTTTATTCCGAAAACGCATATATCCTTGGCTAAAAGTTTCTATATGAAAACAGAGATCTACACAAGAGGCAAGGACGTTCTCACTCATTAGACAAATGGGATCTGACTCAGACCTCAACAGAAATGAAACATAATAAGGAACATCTACATATTTAAATCAGGGATAAAAACCTGTATCAAAGTTCTGTAGTTACTATGATTCATAAACAAATCCCATTACTTCATTACGTTAGTTAGTAGTTTTAAATATGTCACATTTACAAGAAACATTTGAAGCAACAAAAAAAAAAAAAGTTGATATTAAGCGACAAAAGTTGAAATGCATTTCCATTAACTTGATCAATTTCAGAGATCTGTAGTCAGATTAACTCTAAAGATTGGAGCTGTTTCACAAGCAAAGGAGATTAACTTGGCATTAATTAAAAATATTTGTTCACTGGCAAAATCATGAATAGGAGAAGAGATAGACTGGAAAAATTCAGAGAAGAGATAGACTGGAAAAATTCAGGGAAAAAGATGAGCAGAAGAGTCGCTGGAAAACAACAACCAAGAACACAAGCAGAAGTGAGGAAAGGAGTTTGTCTGAAAAAAAATCAGATGGTGGGTCACAGCCAGTAGGGGTTACGCCGTAAACAGAATATTAGACGACTTAATCTTTTTGGATACCTGTTGAATAATTTAAGGGGGTAAATAGCTCAGTTGAAAAACATGCCAAGCGAAATGCAAAAATAAAAACAAAATACACTCATAATAACAAATTTTGATTTCCATTTTAAACCTAAAAAACAAATCAGACAATTAATAACTTACTAAATGACAGGGTGTAGTGAAATGATATTAAATGCGCGCTTAAACCGTCCAGGAAACTAAACAACTAATGGCGCTGAAAAGGAGAAAAAGAACATAATGAGGAACCGAGGTGTAATTGGGAAACTTTAGAAAACCGCCTTAGGGTAAAAAGGCATTCCTTCTTTATAACTCCTTGAGATACTGCAATAGTGTCTTTGGTAAAGATCGTTTGCCGGTAAGAAATAATGCTGGTCGCTTGATATGTAATGTGCATGAAATATAATTTAGCTAAAAAAGGATCACTGTTATTTTCACGAATGTTCAGGCATACTATATAGTCAATCCACTGATTAAAACCAATGATTCCAGGGTAAAGGTAACAGAAACCAAGAATATAAATAACTAAAAAAGGAAAAATGTCGGTCAGATACTCTCTCCTAAGTTACTGAGTTCTTATAGAAAACATTTTAATTATGACTTCTCTTTCTTCGTCACTCAGGTATGATACGACATCGAATTACTTCATGCAAAGAGATGGCTAGAGAGAGAGAGAGAGAGAGAGAGAGAGAGAGAGAGAGAGAGAGAGAGAGAGAGAGAGAGAGACCTCAGTTAAACGACGATGAACAAAAGTCTGAGATAACGAATATGCACAAGATGTTTAATGTAACAGGATGAAATCAGAGAAGAAAAACATCTCAGTAGTTTTACTATTGCTGTATTATCAATTGAACCAATATGGATCTCTTTAAATGAAATTATGAAATTTTCATTAATCTGTGCATAAGGCATAGATGTTTCATTATTGGTAAAAGAAACAGTAATTACAAAGAGATATTATAGAGTATGAAGTAACGAATAAATATACAAAAACAACTGGGCAATACACGATAACGCCAACGATACATATATTATGCATACATACATACACACTATATATATATATATATATATATATATATATATATATATATATATATATATATATATATATATATATATATATATATATATATTCGAATTCTTCGCGCTTTTTTGATATGCTTGTAACTACAAAGCTGTGAGATCAAGCGCAAGAAATTGAAGAGACTGTGATGGCCGGTCGCGGAAACGAACCCGCGTCACCATAATCACAAGGAGTCCTTCCAATTATCCGTTTAAGAAGATATGATAATCACCCATTCAACGAATTCAGTGCCATGATGTTAAAACGGCACATAGCAGCAGCAAAGCAAGAGGAGAAAGAAAAATTTAATGTCCTAGAAAAAGCCAGAATTGGAAGGACTCGCTGCGACAAGAAATTTATGGAAAACTTCGTAGGACTACAGATGCTCTAACAAGAAAACTCGACAGAAAACTAAAAAATCTTATTGATAGCAGTGGCTGGACTAATAGTGCACGTAATGACTGTTATAAATTTATCAAGTAAACAAATAAGTAAAAATGTTGTGAGTGCGCTCGGATATGGTTTATCCTTCTTTGTATCTAACAGACCCCCTGCTTTAACGATTGCGACGTCCCTATGTATATTTAAAAAACATTGTGACACTCCTCAAAATCATATTGATATAGTTAAAGGTATCATTTATGGAGCTGCGAATGTTAGGCATGAAAGCAATTTCCCTGCTCGCTGTAAGAAAAGCTTGACCGACCTTAAAAAAGACAATACAATCCACATCACAAAAGCCGATAAATCGAATAGTATTGTAATTTTAGATAAAGTTGACTACATATCACTTATGTAAGCCCTACTGGATGATGATGCGACATGCAAAAAACTAACAAAAAATCCCCTTGATCAAGTCATAAAAAGTTTCAACAGCACAGTGAAAAAAAATCCTTAAAGATAAAAAAGTACTAATAGGTCAGCTGTCGCTTAAATTTCCCTCGTTACCTTATTTGTATGGATTAGTAAAAACACACAAAGAAAAGAATGCTATGCGGCCTATTATCAGTACTGTCGGCTCAATATCATATAAACTTTCGAAATACATTAACAAACTCTTGTCTCCGTTACTTGGAACTATCTCAGATTCTCACGTATATAATTGTCTAGATTTAGTTGATAAATTAAACAAAATCACTTGTTGCCCCACTGATAGATTCGTTAGTTTTGATGTTTGTTCTCTTTTCACTAAAGTCCCTATAGATTCCATTTTAGAGTATCTTAGTAATGAATTAATCCATCACGAATTACCTCTACCTGTAAGTCATATCATTTATCTCACTATGTTGTGCATTTGTGATTGTAAGTTTATATTCAATGGTGCATTTTACCAACAAATATTTGGTATGGCAATGGGCAACCCTTTATCCCCACTCCTCTCAAACTTGTACATGGAATTCTTTGAAAAAAGATATACACCTAATATCATTTATACTCCTTTACAGTGGTATAGGTATGTTGACGATATTTTAGCTGTTTTGCCTGATGGGTATTGATGTAAATAATTTACTCTGTAATTTGAATAACCAGGTACCATCCATGAGGTTTACGTTAGAATTAGAAAAAGATAATTGCCTCCCTTTCTTAGATGTTTTAATACATAGAGAACCATTTCAATGTAAATTCAGTATTTATAGGAAACCAACCAACAACTTAACTTATGTCCATTTTTATTCAGGCCATCACCTTAACATCAAAATATCAATTTTTTCCTCTATGTTTTTACGAGCCTTGCGCATTGTCAGTCCCCAGTATTTGGATAAAGAAATTGAATACATAAGAAAAATATGGACAGATTTATGTTATCCCTCACATATACTAGATATTTGTTATAACAAAGCCCACAAAAAGTTTTATAGTGAAAGTATCATGGAGAAAGATACCCCTAAGAACATTCTTAGCTTGCCTTATTTTAGTGGTTTTGAAAACATAAAATCATTGTTAAACCCTTTTAATGTAAGCCTCGTTTTTTCTTATAATAACACACTCCAAAGAATGTTAATAAAAAATAGCCCTAAAGAAAACAACAACATATAAAATTCCATGTTTGGACTGTCCCTCTTTTTATATTGGCCAGTCTAGCAAAGACTTAGATGTACGTATTAAGCAACATAACTATTCAATCAAAACTGGACAAGCATCCAATGCAATATTCATTCATTTAAGTGAAAACTCTCACATGATAAATTGGACTGAAAGTTCAGTGATTGCCAGATCGAAACATTACTCTTCAAGAAATCTATTGGAGTCCGCTATTATCCAGCTTACTTCCAGTTGTAATTTTAATCTTAGCCCTGGCATGTATTATTTGGACCCCTGTATTAGAAAAATGTTCAAGAATGACCTAAAAGATAAAATCACTGACTTAATTACAAGTTAGTTACTTGATATATATTTTCTATATATCCGTATGGTTAATATAATTATTTATTTGTAAGAATGTTCATCTTGCAAAAAGTTATTATTGTTTACAAAAAAAAGAGAATTATTTTGTTGTACTATTATCTTTTAGGTGGTCAGTCACGACCCTGTATAATCTTTTAATTGTCCTGTCCCTGCTTCTGAACGGTTGATCCTAATCCTTTGTAAAAACCTCTTAAATATTTAATCCTGTTTTGGCAGTTCTACTAATTCTTCAATTGCGTTGGATTCCAGGTACATATGTTTCTTTTATAATCCCCATCTGTCATTTATATGAGCTTTCTTTGTAAACTTAATTTTATATTTCTTCAGTCTGCTAAGTGAAGGACCTAGCGTCGAAAGGCCTCGCAGCACTCCAGTGTTTCCGTTTCCTTCTTGGATTTTATCCTTTATATATATATATATATATATATATATATATATATATATATATATATATATATATATATATATATATATATATATATATATATATATATATATATATATATATATATATATATGCACACACAACACAGATGAGACGTGCAAGGCGCTTATTCGCACAATGAAGCACATTATAGGCAGGAGTACGATGACATAAGCATTTTGATTTAATCCTACGTTTCGTGACAACATCGCCGCGTCTTTAGCGATTTTCTACAAAATAAAATATAAAACGTTAACATTAAATGAGAGCTGATTATAAGACCCAATAGTTGAAAAAGCTAAAACAACTTCAACGGTAAAATTACAACTCTTAGGCTTAAATTACATACACACTTGACTAAAACTGAGGCTAAAAGTACAAAATATTATAAATAACGCAAAGAACATTAACATATTTAGGCAAAATTACATATACATAAAAAAGAATGCCAACACATACAATCAAAAGCAAAAGTCATACATTCATAATACTACACCTGGAAACAGCTCCACACAACCAACTTTTCAGCATCAAAGATAAAAACACACTAAAAGTAAACAACATCAAGAGGTACACAAAGATTGGCAGAAAATTTAGGCTAAAAATAACGGGACAGCAATGGAATGGTTGTTTAGAGTCGGAACTCGTAATTTGATGTTTAACGCTGCCAAAATCAACAGTTCGTTGAGTTACTTTCTTTGGTCAATAATTTTAAAATCTTCATGTTTGATTGTAGTTTTACATTTAATAATGTGAGTCCTTATATAAGAGGTTTCTGGGTTAGATAGCTTACACCCAGTTCTATAACTAACGCCCCGATGAGAATCGGCCCTGACCCTGAGAAGACGCCGGGTAGATCCAATATATTTTCCCAGATTTCATCTGGGACAAGTGTGTTTATGAACGACGCCCGACGTCATCAAAGGGCAGAGCCGATCTTTAAACTTGAAGAGCGAGCCAATGGTCTTAGGATGTGGCGATGTTGTCATGAAACATAGGATTAATCAAAATGCTTATCTCATTATATTCCTGCCTCAATGCGCTTCATCACATATATATATATATATATATATATATATATATATATATATATATATATATATATATATATATATATATATATATATATATATATATATATATATATGCAGGGTGTTTCAAATTAGAGCCCCCTTTACAGCATAAACTAAAATTGATATGCACAAAAACAAAAGTAATTCAGGACAGGTATTTACTTAAGTTTCTCTCTGAGTATTTAATATTTTGTTTGGCCTCCATCTGCCTGTAACACAGCCTGCATTCTTGAGGGGTATGATTTCAGCAAATCACAAAAAAGCTGAGACTCAAACTCCATTTCCCTGAGCACTTCGGTCACCTCTCTTCGCAGGTCGTCGAGGCTTGGCATACCATCATAGTACACTGTGTGCACATCAACCCAATCCTTTAAGATACTACCAATGTTTTCATACACATTAAGGTCTGGGGAGCTACCTGGAAATTCACTTGACGAGAAGAAATCGATACCACTGTTTTGAAGTAGCTCCTGTGTCTGAAGAGCCTTGAAACATGGTGCCTTATCGTGCAAAAATGTGACTTCTTCAACAGGTAACACATTTTCAGGATCTTTGAGGAAAGGAAATACTCCACCAGTAAGCACAGTTTCTCTGAATTATTCGCCATTCCATGACTGTCCTTTTTCTTTGATGATCCACATTAACCGTTTGGCTGTGAAACAGAGAAAAATCCCAAACATTCAGGAAATTTCACAACTTGGCGATAGCGCATGTCATCACTGATATCATCCAACTTTGCAGCCCAAATGATGTAATTTTTATGATTTGGCTTCCTGACTGTGTAAATGAAGAATTCATCTGATGTGGCAACATGGAGAAAGTCAGCTTCATCCCAATCTTTAAGAAATGAACCACAAAACCATGCATGGTCTTCTCTCTGTTGGTGAGTGATGTTGGGCTTGCTGATAACATGAAATGGCTTGATACCAGATTTTTTCAACTCACGATATACAGCACTATATAACTTCTCTTCTTTCCCCTTTTTGTTTCTAGTTCAAGCACCATTTTACATAAAGACTTTCTTGGTCTACCCACTGCCTCAGCTATGATGTCTTTTGACTCCTGAGAAAGAACTTCAGGCCTTCCAAGATTCTCACTCTTTTCACGATGACAGTCATATGGATTTTTGTTCCAGTTTCTTTTAACAAAGGATTCATCTCTTTTAATGTATTTAGCTATCCAGGAACGTGAAATGAAAGATGCGCCAGCATCCCAGACCTCTCTGAAGGTTATAGCCCGGATTCAGTCAATCCATCTGATTTCCTCTGAGTCGTTAGCCATGGCTGTATCTAACTCCGTCAATCAGTCTGAAAATACAAGAAATTTAAAATGAAAAATAGCTTAATAGAAACTTAAAATAATGTACCTGGAGATAGCCTATAGCAGAAAACTTGATAACTTTCCATTTGTTCTGTGGAGGGGGGGGGCTCTAATTTCAAAACACCCAGTATATATATATATATATATATATATATATATATATATATATATATATATATATATATATATATATATATATATATATATACAGTATATGTGTGTGTGTAGGAATTTGTGTACATGCTTGTGACACACGACCTCTTGCAAAATCTAGCAAATTTCGCAGATGGAGGATATGTAACTTGGGGTGTTTGATAATTAAGCACCTGTCGCAGCACTGCTTGGCACATTCTATGTGGTTTATCGTTGACCATTGGAATTTAATCCGAAGTGCCTCGGAAATAGTGACACGTGGAGATGATGTTAGCGTCAGCATAGACTGTTCTCGAAGCCCTTATGGCTTATCCGGTTGTAAATCCGGATTTTGGGTGACCGCAGTGGTAGATTACGTTCGTGTGTACATCGTGAAAATTGCTACGTGAGAAGGTTTTTTTGTGAAATGTATTAATTGTTGTGAAAGAAACGGTGGCAGACAGACTTTGGAGATTCCAAGCTCTGATTGCTAGCTGGAAGAGTGAGCGTTTGAAATACTTTAATTAACATTGTATTGGCCCACCATTTCGTTTCTTGTGACTTCTTTTTCATGTCATTTTTATTATCAGTGTTTTGACGTGTGTTTGTGGTGTTGTGATAGTATCACAACACCACATTAAGGGGAGCGGTCATTTTAAAGGAACTATGACGGAGGACATAATTACAATGGAGACTTATCTGGGTTAGGGAATGAAATGGGGAAGAATTCCATTTATAATTTTGGTGTTTGCTAGGAGGTTTTGTTTGGGAAGATATTTATTTATCATTTACATTCTTTCTGGTTCTTTTAGTGTTTCTGTTATTTACCATGTTTCAACTTGTTTTATGTTAACTTCACAGAATAAACTATTTTTTGTAAGATGGGTTTGATTTCCACACCTTAGAAATATGAACAGGAGTCGGAGAGAGAGAGAGAGAGAGAGAGAGAGAGAGAGAGAGAGAGAGAGAGAGAGAGAGAGAGAGAGAGAGATCTCGAAGCCCGTTGCTGTTGGGGCTAACAAACACCTGCAACTTTTCGAAGGTAGTGCAAAACGAAGCTACGTGGGTTTTTCCATACAACATAAATATAAATATATATATATATATATATATATATATATATATATATATATATATATATATATATATATATATATATATATATATATATATATACATATATATACATACATACATACTGTACATACATATTTCCTACTTTTTGTCCTACACTACTGCTTCATAGTTGTTGTGGTATTTAGATGTGCAGCTTGAAAAAACTGTGGATATGCAAGGTCATTACTTCATGATGATAATGTCATAATTGTTCATCCCTACGTAAGAGGAAAAATTTCCACTGGGAACAGTGCCATTAAAAAGCTCAAGCTGGAAAAAACTGTCAATATGGTGAAAGAACCCATGGGAAGGTTGTTTACCTAAAAATAGCTCATGCAGAAAAATTTGCGAACGGAAAACTGTCATGTACAGAATATGAAAGAGAATATGGAAATGCTCTCAAAATATTATGCAATGTGGTAACGCTGCTATGTACAAAAAAAAAATCTTTATGCAAATATACTCATTCTCGTATGCTAAACGTGTGTGACTTTATCAGAAATGCTTAGGAAAGATAGACAAAAGCTGTTTCCCATGGGTGCCGTGACTCTGTTACTGGAATTTACAGATGGTTCTTCAAGGAAAGGTTTCACTGTAATTTTGGAGTTATTGTAAAAATTTTTTTTTTTTCAAGTGCATTCTTGAAAGGTTGCCTCCTCTTCTCTTCTCAATCATTATGAAGCATTGTTACTATCATACATACAATGCATATAAATAGGCTTCAACAAACAGGAAATAACAATGACTAGTTCCCTTGCAATTCCAGTTCAGTTTTGGAATATCTGTTGACGTGTTGAAAATTTGTTGTCCCTTACTAACAGCGTAAAGGTTTTTCATATTTACCTAAATAAACCAAAAGAGAAATTACCAACATGAAAACAGCAGGTTAATAAATCCTGTTTGGTCGCAGATAAGCGCTGACGATGAAAAAGGTAATTCGTTTACCTAATGATACCACTTACCTTCACCCTACGAGAAATGGTAAACTTGAGTAGCGATATAGTAACTTGTCATAAAAATTTTTATTCACTGCAAAGTTAGCCCCCATTGCATTATATTCTGAAAGCATTTCACATCTTTTTTTTCACAACTGTACATGGCAGTTTTCCGTTCGCAATTTTTTATGAATGGATTTTTGTTTGTACGTATACTTACATACAAACTAAAGTACAAGTACATAAATTTAGAACGAAAAATACTGTAGAAAAGTATTGCTCGAATGATGATAAAATGAGCTACTTGAGATATATTGCGTAAAATAGGCATATTGTTAATAAAATACTGTCCAAAGAAGGTTTCCAACCCAGTACAATAAAGAAGCATCACAAGGGAATTGCATAACCATCCAAAAATGCATAATCAGTATTAATTCTTTCATTAAACTGATGATGATGATAGAAAGTAAGTCGTGTATGACAATCCTCTTCTAACAACATTCGATGCGTCTCCAAAGATGATTGTCTCAGACTATTTCATGGACTTCTTACAAAGGATTGTTCTACAGATGCTGACAGTTCCGTAGTCAAGATACACATGGTCTACCATATATATATATATATATATATATATATATATATATATATATATATATATATATATATATATATATATATATATATATATATATATATATATATATATATATATATATATATATATATATATATATATATATATATATATATATATATATATATATATATATATATACATATATATACATATATATATATATATATATATATATATATATATATATATATATATATATATATATATATATATATATATATATATATATATATATATATATATATATATATATATATATATATATATATATATATATATATATATATATATATATATATATATATATATATATATATATATATATATATATATATATATATATATATATATATATATATATATATATATATATATATATATATATATATATATATATATATATATATATCCACGTGGATGGGGACCTCTTTTTCAGTAACCTCACCCGTTTTTACATTTGCAACATAATTGAGAAAGGAATAAAAATTTCTTAATTACTAGAACTGTGGGTTTCCATTTGCCCCTTCAAGAAAAAAAAACTCTTCCATTCCCCAAAATGGTTAAGCCTAACCCCTCTCTGTTCAAAGTGACTGCTTTTAGGCCTAATTCCAGACACCCCTGCATCAAGCAAGGCAAGGGAGGAGCCAACAAAAGAGAAAGTTGCCCCCTCATTCTGAACACTCCATGTGGGTTTTCTGCTGCCATGTGTACATTATAGAAAACGTGACAAAGATTGACCTTTGCGCCATCTGGAAGAGATTGATGTGTAATCCCCAAAGGTTATTTATAGATGCTGCAACACGACGAGAGAGAGAGAATGCTCAGGACACGACCCAAGGACAGATGTCCTTACCTTGACTGCCCTCTGAACCATGTGTTCCAGTATACTTTGCAGTGGCATTATAACTCCCTCCTCCATCGCCAGCGCCCTACAGAATGAGGACACCGTCATCTTGATGAAGGTAATATGCAGGAATAAAGTTCTTTTAGCCAGTCACAATACTGTTATTTCTCTGACTGACTTTTTCTTTTATTTTCCATTATGCGATCACCTTCAGTAATTCAGTGTTAACGTAATTATGCATTAGTGTTGAACTGAGTTATTTGGCCCATCTGTGCATTCCTCAGTTTCCCTTTAAGTGTCTTATTATTATTGCAAGTAACCATCTTGCATATATTTGCAGATAGGACTCGACTGTGGAATCTCTCGGCTCCATCCATGTGCAGTCCCCTTCTATTCCCCACTGCGATGTTCCTGTTATGAATACATCCCCAGAGTAGAATATTTATTCTGTGTAGGATTCATTATTACCTGCCCAGTAATTCGTCATTATTCTGATGTGTGTTTATGTAAATATAATTAGTTAAGAGAACCCTGAGTTTACGTAATTTCCCTCACATGAAGAAGGCCCTAAGCCATAGATTTCCATGTTTTGTCTACGATTTGTCCTAATATTGAGTCAGATGTGTAATAAATAAAAGGAACTCCCTGCATTCATCTGTTGCCGCCCAGAATCAAGTAAGTAACCCCCAGACATTCGTAGCAACTGGCGTACCTTCCCAATATACAATTGTTTTGCAATTATCAGCGGAATAGCAACTGCTAGCTGGTCTGCATAATTAGGGATGAGCCTGATATCATACCCCCTCCATTTTAAGCACATGAGAAGAGCCAGTTCCACAGCGTAAGTAAGCGTTGAAATATTTTGTTTGGTTTATGCTAGGTGCGAAAAGTGACTGCAACCAGCGTTAGGTAATTGATAGACCACATGCATGCCAAATTAGTTCACAAGAGGAGAGAGCGTACTAACAGTTCCACGAGACTGTTGCGTTAATGCATGTTAGCTGCATGTTTTATGAATAGGAAGCTAGGGAGCAACTCAGTCAAAGAGTTAACAAAGGGAATAAAGCTTCGGCCACATGATAAGGACAATTTGAAAGCCCCGAATTCCCAGACAGGCACATTGTAGGTGCCCACCAAGGCTTGACTCCAGCTATTTTTGCATCACTGGATTTATCCGCTATCTCTCTCTCTCTCTCTCATTGTTTGATAGATAGGAAAAGCTAGGAAGTATTCAGGAATCCAAATTTCCACTCTCAAGACGATAGAATAGTAAATTCAGACACGGAATCTTCAATTCCAGGCCATGTGGGCCCATCCCTAACCGTCCGCCATCTTTAGTTTGTGAGTTCCATTAGAAATTCCATCATTATAAAAAACGTACGCACGGCGCTCACATATCCTTTTCTTTCCCTCACTAAATTTTATCCATACATCTTTGCACATCGCCGCATTTTTGAAAACAGTAAACTTAGCAAGAATTCATTACTGCGGGCAGGCCTAGATAACAAAACACCACATTTAAAATTATTTAACAGAGCAACGAAAATTTCCTTTACACACCATAAGTGTAGAACCACGTACGCCATTTCTTTTTATTAGTTCTGCAGTGTCTCTCCGCAAAATAAAATACACATAAAGGCTTACAATAGCTTGGGCTAAATTTTCGCTCATTAAGAACCACTAAGTCTATCCAGGCATATTAATTTTTAACAATCTTATTCAGACACCTTTGTCTTATTCACACATTAATTTTCATTCTTTCTGAACATTTGAGTGCTTCAGATTTGTCTTATTCACACATATTAATTTTACCTGAGAGTCTTTTCAGACAAGTTGAGATTTGTCTTATTCAGACAAATCAATTTACGTTTATGATGAACAACTTGTCTATTCAGAATCTGTTCATTTCGAACACTATTGAGTCTCGTCAGACATACTGAACCTGTTCCCTCGAACAGCCCTGAGTCTTTTTAAACATATTTGATTTTCTGACGGGTCAAGCCCATGTAAGCGTTATTTCAAGATGTCTACGAATTCAGAGCCCAGCAAAATGAGGACTTCAAATTCTACATGTCCGCTGGAAAGGACATGGGACTATCCAGACAAGCCCTGAGGGAATGGGTCCAAGAGAGAGTAGACGGTGCCAAGGCGGAAAGAGAGGCAGAAAGGCAGGAGAAGGAGAAAGAAAGAATAGCCCAGGAGCAAAGAGAAGGGGCAGAAAGACAGGAGAGGGAGCAAGAAAGTATAGCCTGGGAGAAACGAGAAGCAGAAAGACAGGAGAAGGAGAAAGAAAGAATAGTCCAGGAGGAACGAGAAGAGGCAGAAAGACAGGAGAGGGAGAAGAAAGAGCTGATCAGCTTGCAATGGCAGCTCACGACAGGCGCAACACATCAACACCCTCTCCTCATTCAACCCTCAGCAGTGTAGGCACCCTCATAAGAAAATGGGATGAAGCCGAGCATGAAGCCTGGCTTGACCATGTTGAAAAGGTCTTGATGACCTATCAGACCCCTACTGGAGAAATTTCTCTGATCCTGGGATGGCACCTTGAAGAAAAGGGTGCCATTGCATTCAATGCTCTCCCCCTTAAGGATGAAGGAAATCTTGACCTTGTCCACCAAGCCATCATAAAGGCTTTTGAAATAACTCCCGAACATTGGAGGAAAAGGTGGAGAGATATGCCCAAGGAATCAGGCCAAACCTGGTCTGAGTGGATCTTCAAAAAGACCCAGGCCCTAAAACGATGGCTACAACCTCTGTGGAGGAAGTCCTCGAGCTCTTCCAGCTTGAGGACTTCTTATTTTATGCCCTGCCAGCTCTCACCACTCATTTGTGCAATAAGGCACCTAAGACAGTGGTCGAGTGCTGCCGTTGGGCTGGTATATGGGATACGCATCATCCCTATCTTAGTTCCCATGGACGGAAATTATATCCCTCCTCACCTGCCTCAACCAACTCCCAGCAACCTCACAAGAATGGGCACCACATAAGAAACCTGTGTGTGGTATTGTAAGAGAATTGGTGGATACTCCACTAAACATTGCCACTTGAAAGCTGAGAGTCAGCCAGTAAACCCCTCTATGTCTTCAAACGCCTGCCCTTGCCTTGGCAGTCACTGATCCAACATCTTTAGGTCCTCCAGCCCAGGGTCCCACTTATGTGGCACTTCCCTGCGGTAGGTGCCCCACCAGCCAGGTCAAGGCGTTTGATGATTCTGGTGTGCAAAGGTCCCACATAAGGGAAGACAAAGCTCCCAGAGGAGCTATCATCAACAGACATAAACTCGTCACGATTGAGGGTACCAATCACTTCAAAATAATACTTCCTACTGTCAAGCTGAGGGTCATGAGACCTCATCGATCTGAAATCTGTGACCTCGCAGTCGCCAGATACATTCCTGGAGGTTATGACCTCCTCCTGGGACGGAGAACCACTTTTGGTTCTACAGGTTCCATTACACAAAATTACTCATATGGGACTGGAATGGCTGGAGGGACCGGGGACAAGCCAGAGGAGGGTGCAAAATTAATGCCAAAAATACCTTAAGTCTAATTTATTACATATAAATTTACATATTTACAACTGAGTACAGGTTTTAGGTGGCAAAAAGACAATAAATGATCATTAACATAAATAACATTTAAGCACAAACAAATAACCATTAAATAATTTACAGTAGTCAGAGAACAATAATAAACATTTATAAATGCAAATAAATGCTTAACAGCAGCCATAAAAATCAAAGAACATCAAATTCAAAATAAATGTAAACAGCAAATTTCCAGAGCCATACACTTGCTCTACACCACTAAATAATAATGAAATAGACAATCATAACATGTTCAATGAAATAAACTCAAAGATAGGCAGCATAACAATAATGGTGACATATCACCAAAGCAGCATAAAACAAAAACAAATTCCGAAGAATTGTCGAGGCAGTCTTTTACCGCCAACCAGGATAAACCCTAAGACGTAATCAGTAATTCATCGAACACAGCAATTAGCTGTCAACACAGGAACGCATCCTCAGCACAGATGAACTCACAAACTCGTCATACAGTCTTTTACCGTCGCAAATCACACACGTAGAGGACCTCATCCTCTGGCCGAAGTAAACAGGTCCATAACCCCTGTTACCAAACAAGGTGACTTCCCGCTGCTCTATCAAAACATGCTGCTGCTGCTTTCTTGGCTGAGTGTCGCCAAGAACCGATCTGTCTGCCACCCAAAACCTGACTGCCGCTGTCACTCACACCATGACAGACGAAAACTCGCCAATCTGACGAAAAGACTGGAGGGAAGGAGAAACAAGGAAACTACCTTAACAACATAATTCCCGCAAAGGAACGACTGAACCTGACAATCCCCCTTCAAGTTAGAGCAATCCAGGGGTCCAAATCCCCCAAATCATTATCTAGGCACGAGTAAAACTTAAACGCCTGATTTCGTTCCACTGCCTGTGCCACCTGAGTGTAATGTGCAGTGGCCCCCTCCACCAAGATCGATTCTCAATCCCATTTCAGTGCCCAGCCCTGCCCCAGTGCCAGTGCCAGGGCCCCAAGTAGATCCCCCTCCAGGAGATCCTACTCTTGATTCACCATCTCTGCCAGTGTCACTTGGGTGCACTGAGCAGTGCCAAGCTCCGTCTGTCCCGAACGATGAGTAAATTCCAAATCAATTTATTAGTGCCTGGCCCTGCCTTAGTGCCAGTGCCAGAGCACGTCGCTGATCTCCATTCAAGAGATCCCAGTCCAGGCCCCATCTCTTTGACCGGCTTGGCTCCGCTACCAATGCCGGTAAGAGAAACAGATCCTTCTGACCATGGTGGAAACTCATCCAAGGGCGTAGCTTTGCAACCCGTGCCTGAGCTGGTCATTCTTACCTGTGAGCCTCTCACGCCCCCATGACCACCTCCTCTCTGTCTCAGTCCGCCGCAGATACAACAGTGAGTAAGGATTCTGACATGTCTCAAATGGCCGATGAACTCAAGGACCTGCAACAAATCATGGTAGAGCTTGCAAAGAGGGTTCCTGCGCCATCCATCAAAGAAGCCGACACAGGTGGCACTCAATTACCCTCCCCGGGCTCGGTTCCACCAATTCCCCGACTGAGGCAAATCATGACAATAAGAGAGGTCCACGGAGGAAATTCCACTGGCATGGATACTTCCAGGTAGCTTAAAGAGAGCTCCCAAGCTCTCCTGGCACCCGTACCAACATGGCACAGTGCCTTCCCTTTTCCCTATAAAGACTTTGGCACCTCTATCCAGCAGAGGATGTTAGGGTCTTTCACTACTCTATTTTCCTTATAACTACGTCCCTTACTCTTTTCCTTTAACATTTCCCTTTCTTACATTTGATTATTAATCACATTTATTTTATGCCTTACCAAGGCCCCCATTTTACACATTAATCCCATCTGCCCATGCAGAATGCCATTGACAGATATGCCAACTGTATAGGTCCTACGACTTCCCTTTCATGCCTACCGCAGCATGATGCATTTAAAATACAATATGCCATTGCCATTAGTTATTATTATATGAGTGCCAACTTGGCACCATGCTATTATCGTAGACACTGGCAAATGATCCTGCCGGAGGGGTCGTGCCCTCTGGCTACCTTTGCGGACTTCTTGGGCTAAGAAATTATCCCAGCTGTCTTCCATAGGCTAAGGAATGTAATTTTGGCATATTTAATTGTCATCTTTATTTTACCATCATTGAATACTCTGAATCTGTCATCTATTCTTTTTGTGGATCTCTGTAATAAATCTCGAGTCTCAGACTAGCGACATTGTGTTTACAGTGCCCGAATGGCACTGAGCTGTTGCTCAAGTATCTTGGAAACACCTAACCAAGACCACGTTTACCTTATCGTAATGCCTCTTCAAGGCAGACTAACTGCACGTGTGCAAAATTCGTAATTGATTATTATTAAGGGTGCATGAAGTATCTCTAGAATTAACCTAGTACTGGTTCTTTGTTTTAACTATACCATTTCGTTCTGAAAAATATTCTGAGTAATGTTGCCTTAATGTAATAGGAATTTAATGATAAAAATATGTCATTTCTAGCAGCAAATATTTATTCTGCGTTAATGCGTTAATGTAAACGTCACAGTGTTGTTGGCCTTTTGAAATTAATTGCTACGCAGAAGAATAAGTTAAATTATAAGACACCAAAGGGAAATGAGAGAGAAGTAAAGTATTTAAGTGAGTTTGCTCGCCAATAATCATTCTCACCCGATCTAGGGTGTGAATGCTAACTTGGTTGGGGAGGTGCCACAGATGGGGACCCCTTTTCTCATAACCTCACCCGTTTTTACATTTGCAACATAATTGAGAAAGGAATAAACATTTCTTAATTACTAGAACTGTGGGTTTCCATTTGGCCCTTCAAATAAAAACTCTCTCCTTCATTCCCCAAAATGGTTAAGCCTAACCCCTCTCTGTTCCTTCATTCCCCAAAATGGTTAAGCCTAACCCCTCTCTGTTCCAAGTGACTGCTTTCAGGCCTAATTCCAGATACCCTGCATCAAACAAGGCAAGGGAGGAGTCAACAAAAGAGAAAGTTGGCGGCACCCCCCTACCCATTCTGACCACTTCACGTGGGTTTTCTGCTGCCATCCGTCATTATAGAAACCGTGATGAAGATTGACCTTTGCGCCATCTGGAAGAGAAGCGATGCGTAATTCCGAAGGTTATTTATAGATGTTCCAACGAGAATCGAGTGAGAGAATGCTCAGGACATGACTCGAGGACAGAAGTCCTTACCTTGACTGCCCTCTGAACCACGTGTTCAACCCCGGGGCTCGAACCAGTATACTTTGTAGTGGCATTATAATTCCCTCCTCCATCTGGTGGAGCATTCAGTGTTAACGTAATTATGCATTAGTGTTGAACTGAGTTATTTGGCCAATCTGTGCATTCCTCAGTTTCCCTTTGAGCATCTTATTATTATAGCAAGTAACCATCTTGCATATATTTGCAGATAGGACTCGACTGTGGAATCTCTTGGCTCCATCCATGTGCAGTCCCCCTTCTATCCCCCACTGGGATGTTCCTGTTATGAAGACATCGTCAGAGTAGAATGTTTATTCTGTGTAGGATTCATTATTTTAACAGGCCCTTATCATTACCTGCCCAGTAATTCGTCATTCTTCTGATGTGTGTTTGTTATGTAAATATAATGAGTTAAGAGAACCCTTGAGTTTACGTAATTTCCCTCACATGAAGAAGGCCCTAAGTCATAGATTTCCTTGTTTCATCTACGAATTGTCCTAATATTGAGTCAGATGTGCAATAAATAAAAGGAACTCCTTTTATTTATTATGCATCCCACCCAGAATCAAGTAAGTAACCCCAGACATTCATAGATATATATATATATATATATAT